>NC_058093.1:77837575-78140606 GCF_020171115.1 Neogale vison
TTTGAAAGAAAAGTATTTCCACAGAGTTGGTAGAATAGAGGCATAGTGGCATATTTTTTGTAGAAAGACTGGAGAAAAACTGAGTCAATCCAGAGTATGGGAGGCTATTTCTGGGTGTGGTCAAGGGACTACAACTTCCAAAGCAAACAGATCTCATAGCATCGTTCCTTCTTCTACTCTTAATATTAGAACACAGGGTCAGGAGCCCTTAGACACAAGTGTTCCCTTACAAAGGCCCTTGGAAGATTTCAAATTCAGAGAGACACTTGGAGGTGGCATTTGGTGAAGCAATTTTCTCTTCAGCCAATGGAATGAGCTACCACACACCACCGCTGCCTTGGCACAGGGCTACAAGTTAACTGCCAAAGGACAGAGAGGGACAGACAGAGGGTGTACTCGCATCAGCTCTCCTCTGCAGGGTCTCCTCCCAGGCTGAGGGTATCCTGTGTGACAGTAACAAACTGAAGGACAGTAGCTTCATCACAGACCCCTTCAATCACTAGTCCTCAGACCATTTTGCAGGTGGCAGGCTGCACGAGTCACCTGACAGTTTGGGGCTGCCCAGAGTGCTCCAGAAATGTCACACAGATAAGACCATCCTGAAATGGCAGGGCATCAACTAAAACTAAAGCCAGTGACCCAGTCTTCCCCACATCAAATCCGAGGAGTTTCAGCTAAATCAATATTTCTATAATACATTTTTGTTGTTTCAAAGAACCAACATATTCATCTGTGTGAAAATTAATACACGCCTACCGCTACTTTTTTCATCTGAAGAAAAGCTTGTTAAAATAACTTCCCTAAAGCTATCAAGCTGGCTGTGAAACCCAGTTTTCACAACATAGTCAGGCAATAAATCTGTAATTCATTTTGCCTTTCCTCTTACCGTCTATTATAAAGTTTCTCATTACTTCCTGTAGTTGAAATGTATTTTCCGGATCTCAGACAACAGTGACAGTCTTCCACTAGACTATTTTTGTAATGGCCAAACTAATGGATGAGTAAAGAGCGCACTGACACATTGTTGCTGAAGGATGAATTAATCAGAAACAATTTCTCCAATGAAACGTGCTAAAGTAGATCGAAGTTCTGTTTATGATTGGTAAGTTAAGGACTACGTGATTTTTACTAATGTCAAATTTCTAGGAGTCATGCCAGGCTGGGCCAGATTTCCCATCTTCCAAAGAAGTTGGAATGGCTTATTATATCCGGGAACAGGTCCTCCTCACAAGCCTGAGGGAAAAGTCACACCGTGGATTTGAATTTCTGTATTTACGTCATCCTTCATCTCTTCAATGTCACCTTCAGAAGAGAGGTTCTAAAGCTGAAATCAGAGACTTTTATTTGGCTCCCTTTATACTGATAGCAAAAAAAAAAATGTACTTAAGCAGAAATATATTTTTAAATGATGAAGTTTTGGTTACTTCCCAGCATAATATGGTACACATCTTCTCAATGAATTTCATAATTAAAGCAGATATTTGATTATACTGAAGTAGGCATTACTTTTCCATTCCATCTTGTTCTGAAGAAACTTAATCACTTCAGTTTCCATTTCAGATAATCATTTAAATATTTCATTTTTTCAGCTAATTTTTTTTTTCAAATCCACAGAACTCAGGAAAGAGGACATGCCACACTTAAAATGAAAATCATCTCACTATCAGATTCAAGACCAAGGCCTTAGAGAGCAAACAGCAAGCAGCTCCAACCAGGAAGACGCTGAAGTGACTTTTTCAAGGATAGCAGCATTTGCTGCTGTCAGGAGGCAAAGAGCTCAAGAAACAGCTGTGACAGTGAAGTCCTATTAAAGCAAAGGAACTTTAAAAGAATTTCTCTGTGTGTGTGTGTGTGTGTGCACATGCTAGAAACAATTACAAGGAAGGTTACTTATACTACTTCCTAAAAGCTTATAATATCTTAAAGCCATGTCTTTGCATGCTTGATTTTCTACTGATTATTGTTACCTTCTACTTCCTCTTTCTACATGTCAAATCAGACTCCTGGAAAGAAGAGTGAGTAAGCTTCAACCTAGGACCAAGAAGTTTAGCCATGACTGCATTTGATCTCAGCCAATGGGTATATTTATACCGTAAGTCTGTGATGTCCACATATATAACTTACTACAGGAAAACACAAGGTCTGATGTTGACAACACATATAGTTCAGCCTTCTACAAGGTCACAAGGAGGTCATGCTACTGCCTCAATTAAAGAGATTTCTGCCTCCCCCAAATAGGACTTAACTCCAAAGCAGGTTATGTTGTAATTTTGTAGTAGAATGCAGATTTCTGTTGAATTGGCAGTGAGATTCCAAGAAAATTCTTTATTAAATAGAAGCCTTTATTAGAGGTTGAGCTCCCAGCCATTAGCCATTACCAAATGCCAGCTATGTGAGTGAACCACCATGGGTATCTTGTTTAATGATGTCCTCAGCTATGGTTGCTAGCTGATTTTAAGCCCATCAGTCACCACAACTGAGAACCTGCTAGTTGGGACGCTCCTAACTAAAGACCTTGGAGAGCTACTGATAAGTTGTTGTTTTAAGCCAGTAAGTTTTGGAGCAGTTGTTTTGGAGCAACAGATAATCAAAACATGGGTTAGGAGTGGGATCTGAGCCCAAGGCATTGATGGATGTGCAACATTTTTGGAGGCAAAGAAAGATGAAGAAGAGGAGCAAACAATTTCTTCAATCATCATATGAGACAGTATTGGATGAACCATAGTTAATAGACTGTGTAGAGAACAACACACTACAGTTTCTTGGGGAAAAATAAAATTAATATGAAAAATTTCTATATATAACAAAGTTGAAGAATCATGTAACTGTTCTAAGTTTTCAGGATCTTCGGGACAACAATGTGGCTCTAGGGACTTTGCATGGAACCAGATTAGAAATAATCTCTGGTGTGGACAGATGAGATACTGAGGATCTCTGGGCCCCAAAGAGTATTAGTTACATAGACCTGAGTGTCAATGACCCAATAGAATGGGTATGTGACTTCTGAAGTCAAAATAGATAGGCAATGTATATTATGGGATTTGATGGAACATTCTACTTAAAAGCAATTTGTGACATTGCTTCAGCAGAGGCTGACACATCAGGAATCAAGAAGGTACCAAGATTTGGGCATCTCCTATGGTCTGTCTCCCTTTGAATCCACCTCAGTGTGGAATTTTTAGAAGAAAGAGTTGCTTCTTCCTTTTCACTTTCTGGGAGTCACTATACACTCTGAGACATTACAGAAATTCCAGGCAGAGTCAGAATTCCTAACATCTACTCGTTGTTGTCCTGGATTGCATTGCTGAATCATTTATTTATTTATTCATTGATTCATTTAGATGCAAAGAAGAGGAAGGAGAATTTGGAAAAATTCACATAAATCATTTCCAAAGTCCCTATTAGGATTTGATTGTGATTATTAGTGCAAGTAAAAGAGAAAAATCCACAGAAGTCAGCTTGGGAGAACATGAGGGAAGAGCACGGTAATTAACTTTAATCCCAAGACTTTGTGTAGGTCACTTTTTGTTTTTGTTTTTTGGTTGATTCCTATATGGAAAAAATTATAAACAAAAATGTCCGGGAGTCCAAATTTCGGAAAATTTGCAATATATTTACATTTGCCTCTGGGTATATTTTTTCATGGAGTTAAAATATTTTTTGGAAAATGTATATTATGAGTAATTCATTAATCCTCAAAAATCCGAAAGATCATCACATAATATTCCTGTGGGTATTGAAGGGACAATGGCAATGTGAGACAATGTAGGAGAAAGGAATTTGATGTTCCAAATTAACAAACTTCAGTTATAAAAACTTTCTTACCATGATACCTGTATGAAGCATTATGTAATGCACAGTTTGAGTGACATCAGCTGCATGAATCAAATTGTGATAAGGATTTTTGTATTTGCTGTAACCAACTTCTAAACCTTCTGCAAAGGAAATTAGGCAAGAAACAGGAATCTGCAAAAAGTAATAATCATGATTATATTTTGGCCAAAACAGTAGCACTAAATCAACATGAGCACAACAATGTTTGGGATGGGACACAACAGTGAGTCAGATGTGGGCAGTAGTTTTTTGAGGTTACATGTAGGCTGTTTTGAAAAACTATTTCATTAACCTGCTAGCTTTCAATCCTAAGAAAGATTGTAACCCCCAGGTACTTAACTAAGGTAGATGAAATAACAATCTTACCCATACTGTTGCCTTTAAATGTTTATATCTCCCACAGTCAAGACAGAAGACTAGTTCTTAAAAGAGTAAAATTCCCAATTACAATTGGTGATGTCTAGTTTTTCTATCTGTAATACAAGGGATTAAAACAAATGACCTCCCAGTACCTTCTATCTAAGATTCTATGATTCCATTGGTAATGATGAAAGGTATAGGTTGCAGAGTGCTCAGAAATCTGGATCAAATCTGCTGCTTAAATGGCTCTAAAATGAAATTAATTAGAAGCCCTTTCATCTTGGTTTAAGAAAAGCCATCAGGAAAGGTTCATTCTGTGTTTTAGGAACACAGAAGACGATATGTGTTAAAAACATAGCTCATAATCATGACGTGATTTGGTCTGTGGGTAATTCAGGGGGATGTTGGTATCTTGTTTGAATGAGGCTACAGTGGCTCACAATGTCCGTGTGGATATATGTCAGTGAGTCATGGATAATGGCTGCATCATGTGGTGAACTTGTTCCACTAGTTCTGTGACCTGCCAACTAGAAATGTTATAAAATGCATTGATTAATGACTCGATGTTCTGCATTTTCATTCTTATTCAGATAACGAATTCTAAGAGCACTTCATTTTTGTTCCATGTTTCTGACCTTGAAACGATTGATAAGATCATATCTGGTAAACAGTTCATAAATCATAAACTTCAGACTGTGTTCTCCACTTGCTTCGTTTAAGGCAAATACATCAAAAGACCATTTATCAACGTCCTGTAAAAAATGAAAAAAGGAGTAAATGCTTTAGATGGCAATATCATTTAGTTGTTTCTTTCTGTGAAAAATTCTTGGAGAGATCATGCATTGTAGATTTAGTAGGTCACATTTCTATTTAGAACATCAGACTATATTTTTTTCCAGTGTCTGGTATGACAGAGCCACTTAGTATCTATGGGTTCACAAAAATGAGGCCATAATGGGTAATATAAGTGTTAAAATATTCCCCGTAATCCCAAAGTTATCAAGCTTGATGTAATAAACCTGATAACACTATAATAATGATCTTATTCTCAGTCTCTCTTCAAATTCATGCTATAAATCACTTGTCCAGAGGAGGCTTCATTTTTTTTTCTTTTTTTTTAAAGATTTTATTTGTTTATTTGACAGAGATCACAAATAGGCAGAGAGGCAGGCAGAGAGAGAGGAGGAAGCAGGTCTCCGGCTGAGCAGAGAACCCGATGCGGGGCTCGATCCCACGACCTGGGATTATGACCTGAGCCGAAGGCAGAGGCTTTGACCCACTGAGCCACCCAGGTGCCCCAGGAGGCTTCATTTTAAGGTATGTGGGTGGTGTCAGGTTACGTGGTTATGTGGGTGGTGTCAATGGAGGAATAGGAGAAAATAACCCCAATTTCTATTTCCCACCCACTACATTCTACCCGGCTTGAAATTCCACTGTAAGAGTCAATGCTTTGATTTAAAGCTTTGATATTTTATGTCTTCTTTTAAATTTCAAATAACCTAGAAAGATAGAGTATATACTACCTTATTACTCACTCTAACCTTGGCTGATTCATTTACACTTTCCTCCAGGGACAGATGGGAAGGAAAAGGAAGTGAGTCTTTTGATAGAGGAGAAGGAGGAGGAAAGTAATTATAGCATTTCAGGCGATTCCCAAGGGAAGTGGTCAGGCCTATAGGGAGATACATACATAGCCATGGAAAAAATCCACTAACAGTGGGAGAGAAGGCTACGAGAGCTATGCCAAACCATTCCAGCTACTTCATGATTTTTGATTTAAGTAATTGCAGGTTGAAAACTTGCAGAAGGGTTCACAAAAAGGGACTTGTAACAGGTGATATCAGTCCTATACACTAAAGAGGTTTTCATGTAGAGTGGTAGCTCCAATGCTAAATATAGCAATGAAATTTCAAAAATTTAAAGAAATACAACAGTCAGTTCTAACGATTATTAGAACTTCCTAGCAAAGTGTGTGCTTACATACACACAGCAAGTTTCGTATTGAAGAGGGCAACCTTAAAACTGTGCCTTAATTTTGAATTGGAGCTGGGATTATTTACAACTTCATTTAATACATTTTTAGAGAGGCCAACAATCTGTACTATAACATGCTGAAACTAAACTGAGAATCTGATAAATAGTATTCAAACAGTCTCTTAAAAATACTGCTTTTGTGTAAGCCTGACGACTCATAGACCTGTAGCCCTGGGGCAAATAATACATTATATGTTAATAAAAATAATTAATAAAAAATTAAATACTTCTTTTGAAAAGAGTAATAACAGCTTCAAATGGTATTTTTAATCACTTGAAAACACCAGTGAGATGGTTTTTGATTTGCTTGTACGTCTTTGTTAAATTCCTTGTACTTGGTCTTGATTTGATCCCCAAACACTTGCTTTACAAACACTTCATAAATTTAAAATCTCTGAAGGTTGTATGAGCAGTCATTTTAACATCAATAAAGCTCAAATGAGGCCAACAAATCTCTTATCAAATTCCAAAGCTAACACAAGTATTAGTTCAGATTGTTAGGAGGCTGCTATTTATAGGTCCTGTTCGGGGTTTCACACTGAGTAAAAGGTTAGTTCTCCACTTTGGGGATTTTTGTCAACAATGATGATTTACACTTATAAAGTACTACAAATGCTCCCTTGAGGATAAATAAGACCAGAAGGTATCTCAGGAAGTAAGAACTATTTAACTAAAAATGTTCTTTACTAGTGATATTTCCTCCCTCAACCTTTTAGTTGATACATTTTTCTCTACTACATTTTAGAAGAGTGTTTACTTTCTCTCATACTAAAATATTGTGTTGGTTTCTAAGTAAATGTTATTAAAATAAAAAAATAAAAATAAGTAATATTCTTGCTCACAGTTGATGAAACAAAAATCTCACATGATCCAAGGAGTATTTAATATCCTATAATGTGACATTTCACTTATATACCTGTCTTTTTTATAGCTTTAGAAACATAAATATAAAAAAGTGTTCAAGAAAAACTATTTCTTTAAATTAATAAGATTAAAGTCTACTATGCAGCAAAGAAAAAAAATGTAAAGGGGATGTGTAAAAGAAAATCAACAAAAGATATAATATAAATAGCAATATAAATTTAAACTAGAAAGGAGTTTAAAGTATCAGAAATAAAGCAACTCAGGATATTCTGTTGCCCATGTCTTTTCAATTCTTGGTGATACAGGAAAACCACCATGAAATTGTTAGAGGAGACAAAGTTGAATTTCTCTACCGAAATGAAATAATAGAAAGAAATAAGAGATGTTAAGTGATGAGCTTAGAATAGGAACAGAAATAGGAACAATGCTTTTGTATACACACACAGTAGAAACAAGTGAACCAAAAACTT
This sequence comes from Neogale vison, assembly GCF_020171115.1. Taxonomy (NCBI): domain Eukaryota; kingdom Metazoa; phylum Chordata; class Mammalia; order Carnivora; family Mustelidae; genus Neogale; species Neogale vison. The sequence goes on from NC_058093.1 coordinate 77,845,138, forward strand.
TCACTACTTCAGAGTTTTGGCTCCAGTTACTTCTAACATATTTAATACTGCATTTGGGCATCAGCCATAGGAAAAGCAGAGATAAGAGAGTTGAATTTTTTTATTTTCTTTCTTAATTTTATCTTTTTATGTGTTCTCAGAACTAAAATTCTAAACAAATTTCTTTCATGTAAGTTTTGTCCTGGAACACCTTTTTTTCAATGCATGAAACTTTCCCACAATATACATAACAAAATACATATATTCTGACAAGTCCTAGTGCCATCTCAAAATTGAATTCAAGATCCATCTAAACAAAGCATGAAGAAGGAAAAAAATCACATATCTGTGTGCACACACATGCATTGACTTAATGTAAATCAAGCCTCAGTTAAGTCTACAATGAGCCATGATTTGGAACACATGACATGTGAATGGCTACAGTATTTTTCATGTACCAATACATAAGATGTAGCAAAGACTTATTCTCATTTTCTCCCAGCCATTGTAAGAAGATTTGAAAAAATGACTATTTGAAAATTTAAAATAATTGAAATTATTTCACCTTTAATGTTACTATGACAGCTTCTGGATATACCAAACCAACCATGTGATAAGACTTTCTGTACATCCTGTAAAAGAAAAATAAGTGTGTATGTAAGACTCATTTATTCAAAGATTTCAACTATTTTTTTAAAACGTAAGGGAAAAGATTACTTTTGACATGTTCACCTTTTATCATTAGTTACAGGCTCTCTTTGTGGTAATAATGATTACTATGATCACCACTTATTGAGAATCTACAATGTGACATGGGTTAATACGAATTTGTCTACACACAAACACCCTACTAAGTCAATATGACTGACATCTTTTTCTTTGCTTCATCTTATTAAAAGAGACTGTCCTTCATATGTGCAACAAACTTTCTGGCATGCCCATACTGATGAGAGAAGAATATTCTTGTTTTGCATCCATTTATGTGCCAAAATTTTAGATCAGGAAGCTGAATTTCACTAAAATATTTCCTTTATGGATTTATTTCTTTCTTCTTTTTTTCTTATAAAATGGAAATTACAAGACAGAAAATGTAGTATCATCAGAATTTACATAGCTTCCTTTTTTAAAGTTAGAAATTTTAGGGCAGAGCATATTGACAAAAATTGTTGCAGTTTGTTCAAATTGTCATGTAATAAAAATTAAGAAACATTATGTAGAACAAAGTTATTTCCATTTTTATAATAGCACCAATAAAAATATTTTTATCCATCAGTAATTTGCTGGATTTTCTGATAGGTAACCAAAATGACATAAACCAAATCCATGAAACTCTTCCATTAGTTCAAGTGACAAGAAAATCAATGTGATACCCCAATGTGTAGGAATAGCATAGACTTCTATTCAGAATGGGCAGGTACAAGGTTCATCCCCAACATCCTGGGAAGAAACATTTAACTATGAATCATTTCCCTTCATTTTCATATTGTCAGTCCATTGGCAAGCTACATTCCTAGACTATACTCTTGTAATTTTTCTCAAAATGCCTGAACAAAGTAAAAATTTAATGATTATATCATTAATTTATGTGAGGGAGGTTAATATAAGAAATAGCCACTTGGAAAATATTTTGCTATTTCATAAAACTACTACAGGAGACGCTAACTTATTTTTTTTTAAGATTTTTAAAATTTCTTTATTTTAGGGAGAGAGAGAGTACAAGCATGAAGGCAGAAGGAGAGGGAGAGAGAATCTCAAGCTGACTCCACATGGAGTGCTGAGCCTGCAGGACTCACTCTCACAACACTTAGATCATGACCTGAGCCAAAGCCAAGAGTCAGACACTTAACTGACTGAGCCCCCCAGGTGCCCCTAGATACTAAGCTTTTTGATTCAAGGTACCTTATGGATTTAAAGCCACAAGATATATTTCTTAGTTTCTATGTAAAACCTCTCTTTTAAAGATAATAAATGCCAATAATTCATGTCTCTCTCTCTCTCTCTTTTTAAAAGATTTGTTTATTTGAAAAAGAGAGAATGCCAGTGAGGGTGGGGGTGGAGGGAGAAGGAGATAAGCAGGCTCCCCAGTGAACAGGAAGCCTGAAGTGGGGCTGTATCCCAGGACCCTGAGATCATGACCTGAACTGAGGCTAAGAGACGGTCACTTAAATAACTGAGCCATCTAGGTGTCTCTCATGTTCCTCTTTTGAATCTTGACTTCTTAAAAGCTCAGAATTAAAATATTGCATTTATGTATACCTCTAGCCTACCTTCCTTAATAAAGTATTTCCCCATTTTATCACAGAGACCTTATTACTTTATTTCACTATTTCCATTTAATGTTTATTTTAAATGACTCAATAATTTTTGAATGTGGGTAATTGGTTATAATAAAAAATCATCCTTATTCTCTATTTCTCGGAAGATTTCAGAGCATTTTATAAATAAAAATACTTATATTAATCACTACATTGAGATAGGTATAATTATGGTAGTTTTGCAGGCAAGGAAAATAGTAATTGTACTATAACAGATCCAGAAAATAATTACTGTGAATAATGACATTTAGTTGTTTTGTAGGATTTTTTTCTGGGAGACAACAGTCTTTTCTATCTATTCTTCTAGTCATTACTACTAAAAAATAGAGGGATGGGAAATAAAGGACGATGGATTAGGAAAATAAGGTCAATATAATAATGAGTAAGAAATTTTAAAAAATTAAGTAACTTTCAATCCTTGTGACTTCACGTCACCAAAAGGCAGTAGGATACAGCAAAAAGAAGACATGCTTTAAATAACAGACTAGCCTCTCACTAGCTATGTGACCTTTGGAAAGCTATATAATGTCACTCATTTGTAAAATGAGGATAATTATAAGTTTTTTGTGATGAGTAAATGACATAAATGTTTAGCATAATATAATAAGTGCTCAATACAAGAAAGCCATTAGTATCATTGATGTTACTGTTCTCACTACTCTGCAGCCCATGCTGTTGCCTGCAATTCTTAGGTTCTTTGGGGCTCCCAGGGCTCTGTCAGAACTCTGGTGCTGATCTCTTAGAACTGGAATAGGCTTAAGGAGTGAATGTCAGGGTGCATTCTCGTTACATGGAATATAAAGCAAGACCAAGAAGATTATCTTTCTGAGGAAATGGAGGAACTTCCCCATTATCTTTCCTAATCCTATAATTGGAAATAAAGTATTAGGACAAAAAAATAAGGATGACTGGAATCAGAATCTGTTTGTGGCAGACCGTAATACCGCTGCCTCACACTTGCGTAAATAACTGACATACTACAAGTTGCTGAAAAAGAACAATGAATTTCCTGGACTCCTGCAGGTGTTGAAAGTCCTGGAAATACGGTAGATTATTTTTGGAAGCTTTTACTACAGTTGCAATGTGTAATTCAAGAACTCAAAAAAACTCCACGAAAACTAAAAACTGTCTTATGTCAGACGTTGTGTTAGGTAAGAGCCCAGAGCGAACAAGAAAAAGACAGGCACTGCTTTTGTGAGGCTTACTGAGCAGTGAAGAGGAGCAATAAATAAAAAAAACACATGATTACAAGCAGCACTCGGTGCTGTGAGGTAAACCACTGGTCAGGGCAACAAAGTGATGAACGGTGTGCACAGCGATCAGGGAAGGCGTCTGGAAAGACAGGAAGGGCCAGCCAGGAGCAGGGGCAGGGAAAATCATTTTTGGTAGAGGGAATAACAGGATTATGGTTCCAAGGGAAGAAAGGGTTAGGGATGTGCATTGAAATCAGAGCAATATAGAAATTCAGTCAAAAATGAAGGTAGCACTTGATGAGACAAGAAAGTTAAAAAGTGCTGAACCCTGAAAACCATGATACAGAAATCACCCTTAATACCAAGTGAAATGGAAAACCATCAAGAGATTTTAAGCTTAGGAGTGACAGGGACTAATTTATATTTTAAAATGTCCCTGTAGAATGACTTGTTTGGAGAGGGCAGTTGAGGAAGTGAGGACCCAACTGGAAAGCTACTGTCCTGTTTCTGATGGCAGATGACAGAGCTGGGGACTAGGGTTTCAGGAGGGGAGACGGGGAAGTGAGCAGATGGGAAAGTGCACCTGGGTAATGGAATTGCAAGGACCTGTGGAGACATGGAGTCTTGGGAGGGGAGACTTGAGAGAATACTCAGGAAGGCTTTCTAATTTTCAAAATGGATGACAATTATCTTTGAAAATTCAAGATAAACATAGGTTCCTATTTTATGCACCAACTAATGGGAATTTCATTTCCATATGTTTGTAACATACTGTTTTCTTCAAGACTGTTTGTCAGTTAAGTATATTTGATATTTCTATAGGTCATTAAGTAAAATATTTTATGTAGCATATGAAAAAAATGAACACTTAGCAAACGAATAAATTTTTACGGAAATCTTAATCTTTCACTGGATAGGAATAGAAATTTACTCCCACAGTTTGCCTTCTTTTCAGTTTGCCAAGTTCTACAATATTTTCTTGAAAAAGACAAAATATATATTCTTTCAGCAAATCACAAATATTCTCTTTTATCTGTGATTCTCTCACTGACTTTCTGAACTATTATTGAGATATTTTTGATTTGGTGTTAATGAAAATCAGTAAATGTCATACATTTTCCTAAGTTGTTTTAAAATTATGGTTATACCACTATAGATAATCTTTCTCTCCAGCCCTGCTTCCCTGTTGCAGATTTCTGGTCCCACCTGGCAGAGTTGGGACCATTTTATATACCTTAAAAGGGGGTGTGGTTATCACTTTACCACACTAATAAAATTGCTTCTTATGAGGATTCTTTTTTCAAAGCCAATTAAATATGGCTAATAAAATACTCAAAATAATTTAAATAATCACCGAGTGGTGGTTATTGTGGATAATAGAGGCACAAAGCAAGAACTTCAAGCTTTATGTGTTGTAGTTATATTTTTAAATGGCATCAAATACTTCTTATTACTCTCATTTACATTTTGGAAACCCAAATGTGTTTCCTATTTTTCTTTTAACAGGAAAATTAAAGTGTATACTGTTCATTAGAAATAATAACTAGAGATGTCAGAAGATGAAAAATGATGTGGTCTCTCTCAAATTTAAGTATATTGACCAAAAAATTCTCTCTTCAATTTTATTAGTTTAAAAATGTTTCATCTTTATATACATATAACTTAATAAAAAGTAATTGTTTTTTAATCTAAGTTATTTCTAATAACTAGTTTTCAGAATTGTCAGATGTAACATCTTTATTTCAAGTAATTTCTTTAGCTTTAATTCTGGAACATCTTGTTTCCTAGACAGAAAAATAGACTGTATTCTTAAGGGCTAGACAAATATAAAATTAGGCCACATTAACATGTATTTCACATGAGAAACTACGGGGATTTGATTTGGTGCTTCTAGGGGCCATCAAGTATTCCTTGCTTTAGTGACAGAAATGTCAAAGAACTCTACAAAAGCTACATAAGGAGCTTTTCTCCCATGATGCAAAGAGGATGGTCTTTTTGACTTAATGCAGAGAAAGTCTTATTTGATTTTAGTATGTAGTATAGAATTTGTTTTATGAAAAGTTACATTTTATTCCAGTAAAATTAGTTGTGTAATGTATGAATGTGATGTATGAATGTGGTATAATTTAATAAATTAATAAAGTTACTCGCAAAGCTACATTTGAGGTACACTAGACATTCCAAAGTCTGCTTTTAGTCTTTTCTTTTTAAAAAATATTTAATTTATTTATTTGTAAGAGAGACAGAGCACACAAGCAGGGGGAAGAGGAGAGGGAGAGGGAGAAGCAAACTGCCTACTAAGCAGGGAGCCCGACATGGGGCTCGATCCCAGGACCCCAGGATCATGACCTGAGCTGAAAGCAGACACTTAACTGACTGAACCACCCAGGCACCCCAGTCTTTATGTCAAATTAAAAGGAATTAAAGTAATAAACCCAGGACAAAACAGTTTTATTAAGGCAAATTCATAATGAAGTTCTAAATTTGCTCATTCTGGGTATACTTACAATTGCAGTGTTCCTCAGTAAGTAAAATGTTTGGCTCATATAACTTTGAGATGGTAAGTATATCTCCTACCTTCTAAATTTTATTATCTTGAAATACTAACAATTTCACTTACCTCTCCACAAAAATTCCAGCTTGAACAGCATGCACAATGCTTCGAAATTTTGGCTTTTCCTCAGATTTCTTTTTCATCATCCCCATTTTCCGTGTGAAGGTGGACGCCAGCCAGTCCCGTACTTCCGATGGGACCGAATCTGTCTGAATGTCACTGAGTTCATCTTCAGTATCCAGCAGTCTTCTACAAAAATTTATACCAATTAAACTTTAGGAAAAAGTGAAGAAAAACCTGACAATAAACAAACATTGCAATGGGATTGAAAATATAGCAAATCACTCTCTGATCATCCCTTAGTAGGAGCTACTTAAAAAAAAAAAAAATTGGATTAACATTTGAAAAGCTCTGAATTTCTCAAATTGATCATCTTCTGAAGGCCAGCACTAATGGAGTTGAGCATTTGCAGCTTTCCAAATGAGATACTGTCATACCCGTCTGGAGATACCAATTCATATACTATTCTAGTCATGAAGAGAACTAAAATAGAGAAGAGAGTTCATAAACAGATGTCTGTTATTAAAGGAGGCAACTGGACTGGAAAGAAAACAAGGAGTAGAAGTTATCAAAGTCGTCTGATATTTGCTAGTCATGCATATATACAATGCAGCTAGCACAGGCTGCTTGTGTACGGCCTTGGAGTCTACAGGTCATTCACATGTGTTATTTCATTTGAATGCTATCTCTAAATTGTAGGAAAATAGGACATCAAGTACTCTAACATTCATTATGAGATCAAGATCACAGATTAAAAAGGGAAGAAAAAAAGATAAACAGATTATTTCAAAAACTCATTTTAGATAACAGGGCCAGTGGAAGTGGAAGAGAAACACCCCAAGTTAAGGGCAGATGCTGTCTTGAGGGTGAACATCAGTTGGCCAAGGAAACGAAATACATCAGTGGGGAAGTGAACAGGAAGTGAAACGACTGCACTGTCCTATCTTCTAGAAGCTCCAGATAGACCACACTGCCCGGACCGGTGGGTGTAGTACCTATCGTTGAGGCTGGTCAGCTCCAGTGATCCAGAACTTCCTAAAGGTCTGAACTGGGAAGACCGTGTGAAAACCTCCCCACAAATGACAAAAACATTCCACAGAGCAATTGAGCTTTGCCTCCAGGAAGAGCACAGGCCACTTCTGTCACTTGACTTTGTTAATTCCATATTAGTGCACCAGTTTAATAATTCAGAGCTAATTTGAGCGCGCTTTGATTTTGGGTTTGGGGTTCCATTTGCCCCAAGTAAATCTCTTTGTGTAGGGTGAATCCCAAGGATCATAAGCTGATGGAAGGAAGACAGAATGATACTGTATGCTAAAGCCTCCAGAACAAGTCACACCATCTTGAGTGGGCAGGGACCAAGAAAAGGGCAAAAAAGGTAGAAAGCCCATCCACAGCACCCAATACTACCAAGAACAGTCTCAAAAGGTTATATGATGACCTCTATGTGGAGCTCTTTTCTAGAAACATTTAGAGCACAGCCAATTGCTGATATTTACAAATGTGGTTATGAAATGCCTTATGACACAATATATACAACTTCAGTGCTAGAGTTACAAAATTACACGTATATATATGAAGGTACAAGAGCCCTGCATTATTGTAAGTTAATACTGATTAATACTTTCTTTGTATCTTCTTTAACTTTCTTTCGGAACTTATGTTTGGGTGGTTTTGATTTATGCTTAATACACTGACATTGGAACGCAAGGCAAAATATGTTTTTAGCATTTTGTCCATATTAAATTGGATCGTTTAGCCCATTGTATCAAGACACTACACTACATGGTCTGAAAATTCAGGGCTTATGCCCTTTCTATTACTTCTTATCTAGTGATCAAATAAAAACACAGAACAGGACAGGTGGAATGGGAACCATTGTGGTATAATCCTGGGATGTCAAGGAGCTCCAAGAATTCTCCTGCTGCCTTGTTTTATCAGCTACTCCAAGTAGAATGACAGGCACCATTGTGTTGGTGGTCAATTAATGTTGATATCTTTAAGGCTGTATGTTCTAAATTCATAAGTCATCTAAGACATATCATCAACAAAATAAGCATATGGAAATAATCTGTCAAATACAGATATGGGACTTAATGCACATTACCTTCCATAGGTGAGTGGGCCACATCCTATTAATTAAAGGCCTTAAGAGATAAAACAGAGATTCCCTTAAGAGGAAGGAATTCTACCTTTAGACTGCTTTCAGACTAAAGATTGTTAATATTTACTCCTGCCAGAATTTCCAGCCAGAGGCAGCCTGCTCTGAAGATTTCCATCTTCCTAGCCCCCATAATCACATGAACGAATTCCTTGAAATTAATTTCAATTTCTCTCTCTCTCCTTCTCTCATCCTCTCTTTCTAATAATATAAAGGCTAAGGATATATAGATATAGATATATAAAAATAGATGTAGCTAGATATAGATATATAAATATAGATATATAAAGATATATGCTATATATGTAATATATATATATAAAGACTCAGGAAGAATATTACTATCATTCATGAACATTATGTGGTAACTATCAGCTTGGATTATAAATCTGATAGATGACAAAGGCACAACTCTGCATTATATTAATTTTCATTTAATAGAGCACATCACTTATTCTTTTGGTTTTGAAATATAAAAATCATTTGCAGGGCACTAAAATGTCTTTTTAGCTATTATGGATATAATACCAAACTGTCTTTTCATGTATTAATAGCTCTTTTTTAAAAATTGCTGAATCATAATTTATTGTGTGGATATCCAGTTTACTTATACACTCAGCCATGGTCATCTTATTTGCTTCTAAGTTTTGACAATTACAAAAAAGCTGTTACAAATAGTTGTATGCAGACTTTTTCAGACTTTCATTTGTGTAAATGCCAAGGACCACAATGGTTGGAATGTATAGTAAGAGTATGTTTTGTTTTTTAAAGAAACTTCCAAACTGTCTCCCAAGGTGGCTGTACCATTTTGCACGCCTACCACCAATGAATGAGAGAGAGGCCAAGCCACCATCATCTCTCTCCTGGCCTACTGCAGTAGCCTCCTACCGGTCTCCCAGTTCTTGTCCTGAACCCCTTCAGTCTCTTCCTTCTGCAGCCAGATTGCCTCTTTTAAAGTACGAGTCAGACCTTGTCAATGCCTAATTCATTAAGTCCTATGTAGCTTATCACGAGCCCCATCTCTACCTTCATCTCTTAACTCGTTTCCCCTTATATATTTTGTTCCAGCAGTGCTGACCTCCTTGCTGTGCTCAACACTCCCGGGCTTGCTTCTGCACCAGGGTCTCTGCACTTGCTGTTGGCTTTGCTTAGACTCTCTTACCCTATTGGGGGGGGGGGTTATTTTCTCACTGTATTCAGGGAAAGAAGTCTTCCCTGTTCCCTCATACCAACTCAACCAGCGGACATCTCTATTCTGTCTTTTTGTCCTACTATCGACTTCTTAGCACTTACCATTACTTGATATCATGTTGTATGTTTCCTGGTTTGTTTATTCATTCTATGTTTCATCCACTAAACCATAAAGACTTTGGGAGCTGACAGTCGGTCTCTTTCTGAGTATTGTTGTTATTACCAGCACCCACAACAGTGCATGGCACAGAGCAGGAGATGAACATGTATCTACTGAATGTCTAGGAAAGATCTAGAGGTATTTACACTAAACTTGCAAGTGATTACTTTTGAGGAGTAGAGTTAGGATGGGGATGGTGGAAGAGACTTTAGAGTCCTATATTATTTGACTGATGATCAGCAGCAGTAACCTGGGAGTGAATTCACTATTGTCAATCATCCCCTTCATTGCCTTTAAAATAATTTGCCTTTGAATAACCCCTTTACAATTCTTTGAAGTAAATTGCAGGGCAACATGAACATTTGGTGTGGAAAAGACATTAAACATTTTTTATGGCATTTTGAATTATAGGCACAGTAAAAAGAAATTTTAAAGATTGTACACACCGTTTGCATGCCTTTAGCCCAGGAAGTCAGTATTTCTGTTAAATACTAACTCTTTTAGACTCAGTTCTCTAGTAGAGTTAGTAAGACATTCCTAAGGAAGCTATAAATAGTTGTAGCAGATTTACTAAGATAATTATTTTCCAGTTTGGAGAAAAGAAACTTGAAAGACATGTGAGTAAAAACCTAAATATAAACAAATTTTTAAAAAACCAACACACCTAATGGCACATATTTCTCCCCATTCCTCTATGTCTCTCTCTTCTCCCTTTTATTCTCCCTTTCCCTGGCACTTGCCTTATACTCTCTGTCTTCCTGCCTCTGAGTACTACAAGGACTCTTCGGGTTTCATTGGATCATGCTACATAGGGCAGAAGCAGAATTATAATATAATGTGGAATAATAATCCTGACTTTTGCTAGAGAATTATAAACAGTTTTCCTATACATCTATTTGAGACATGTGAAAATATCTGAATATTTACAGAAGATTATGTCACAGAGAAAACATGTAAGACTATGTTGTCCCCTCATTTCATTTTTGAAATAAATTTGTGCAAGTAGGTTTGATAAAATAGGATCTCAAATGCTGTAATTAATTTTACTTTCAAAATATCCAATAGCTCAAATACTCTTCACACTAATGTTAGATGGCAGAGCAAGCATAATTGCTTATATCATGAGTGCTCTTAAAAAATCAAAACTTTGTCTTTAAGAATCTTAGAACATGAAATATAGTCACCAGTGCATCTTCCTTAGGAATTCTTAAAGTACACTGTATAGAAAGTAAATGATAAGGAGTATATGTATAAAATGTTATCACTGTTGACCTCTGAGAAATCCTTCCACTGATATAACGTTTTCTTTCTTTCTTTCTTTCTTTCTTTCTTTCTTTCTTTCTTTCTTTCTAGTCCTAAGAGGGTCAATAAAGCAGAAAGCTAAGTGTCTCTAAACATGAGCTAAGGGTAGATGGGGGGCCAGGGAGCTGTGAAAACTGAACCTCCGTCCATTCAGTGCTCAACTGATTCTTGGAAGCTATTTATACCCCAAATTTTCTCTTGAAATGAGATGACACAACTCCCAAAGGGCTTATATTTTGAACTAGAAAATTTTTAGGGGAAGGGAATAAAGAAGGAGGCGGCTACGGAAGGAGAGGTCATGAGATTTTGACTTTTACAATTATAACAGTGAAAATACTTCTGTCCACAGTAGAATCTTAGAAAATGGTTATACCAGTGTACCCTCCACAGTTATTTCCAGGCAACTGGTGCCCACATTTACACCTACTGAGTGTTAAGATTCAAGTGCCGGTCGCAATTAGAAACTGGCTTCTTAGGTTTGAAATTTTCTTTTTCCTGCTTTACTCTTCCTATAAAGGATACATTTCAATAAGCCACTAAGTCATTCACTCTGCCCCTAATATTTGCTGGGCCCAGGAAGGGGCACATTTCTCCCAAATACCATATAATTAAATATTTTAAAGTTATATATCAAATGAATGAATTATTAAATGTGTTCTGCCCTCCTACCTTTTAACAACTTTCATAAAAGCCTGGCTAATTGAGTTTGACTTGAGAGTTCTCAGCTCCTTGCATGACAAGGCTGGGCCAGCTGGCTGTGGCTGTCCCTCTGTGCCCACATAACCCCTGCCCAGGCCTTACTCTGTAAGTAGTGGACCCCTGCAGCCTCCCTCATCACGCTCATCAACCTGCCCAGCTTTGAAAGCGGCTGCTTCTTGGCCATTTTTTCGAGGTGACAGGGTACACATATCAGTAGTGTTCCGGCCCCCACAGGAAGAAAGACTTGGGGAAGAAACCTATTAGGATTTAGGAGACAGACTAGGGGACCTTTAGGCAGAGACTTCTGAGATCCCAGTGTCCAGGATATGGGAGAGGAGCACAAAGGGGAGGGTGGGGAATTCTGTAGTCCACAGAGGGAATAGGGCATGGGTTTTAAGTTGTTCTTGGCTTGAAGACTTATCACTCCATGGGGAGGGTCACAACAAAAATGAGCCATCGTCGAATACTCTAAAATGAGGAGCAGTGTCCAGGGAAGCAGTTATACTGGGCCGGGGCTAGGGATGGTACTGAACTCAGACATAGTAAGTATCTTCCAAGTGAGCCCTCCAGGGATGGCTGGGGGAATTAAGAGAAGTTGCTCATTTTGCAGTGTGGATATTTTTGGGGGCAAGTGGTTCCCACATAGGCAAATCCATTCGTGTTATTTCTTTGATGAGCACATATCTGTGATCTGAGCTGACTGCGGTCCTCCACCAAAAAACAAACCAACCAACCAACCAAACAAACCCAAACAACTAAAATCAAACCAAATCAAACCACACCAAAACCCTAAGAGCAATACATACTAAAGCTTCACTCAGACCTCAGTTATCTTAGGATAGATAGAGATGTTAATGCTGCTAACTTCTTTACCTACTGTGAATCAGGCCAGGAGCTTTATCTCTCTTAATCCTCACAATACCCCCATGAGGAAAATCCAATTATTATCTGTACCCTTATTCTACTGCTCCAGATACTTTTGGGATTTGCTCCAAGTCATACAACCAGGAGAGACCAAGCCATGTTTGAACTCTAGTCTGATCTCAGAGTTTGAGTTTTTAGCTGCTCACCTATCCTTTACCTCAAATGCATGTATTCTTATTAGGAACCCAGACTACTTTCATATTCAGGAGATACTAATATGAGTAATCATTATTTTCTCTCCCATTTCTACCATGAAATTTAGGGTTAAAAATAATCGATCTTAAAAAAAAAAAATCTTAAGGGAATTTGGCCCACCAGGGGATATTTGGTTGGAGGAAGCTCAAATTTATTTTTCAGGACTGGTATGTTGAATCATTCTCTGATAGAGAAATATATCTGGATGTTAGTAGAATTTCAGGGTACTTTGAATTACAATAAATTAAATAGATGTCAGAATGAGAAAAGGTGATACATTCAAAATGCCATTGTGACTTGTCAGTAACCTGCTTCCTGAGTGTGAAATACACTTGAATTAATTCTTCCAGGCTACCACCCAAGCACATTCATTCATTCATTCATTCATTCATTTGTTCCTTTATATTTATTCCTTATCTTGTTCCAAAAAGGATTTAAGATGGCAGGCTTGTAAATTTATTTCAATAATTTTTATTATTACTATTGTTGTTTTGGCAGTTTTCTTTTCCTTTTCTCTCTATGCGATAACTTTGTTCATTTGTTTTTATTAGTCCTTTTTTCCTTTTTTTTTTGTGAATTGTGAAAAGATGACCATTATATTCGAGTGACTATTAAGACTGCACATTTGCTGGGGACAAGTTTGGGGAGAGAAGTTAGTCATGCTGACCTTAGCTTAAGTCTCAAGAGGCAAATCTTGGCTAAAACAAGACTAGCTAAGTAAAATGTTAAAGTTTGATGTCATTTTTTTTTCAAGTTAAGGCCTAAGAAGGGCTCTATGCCTCCTCTGTACCCACCCAGAAGCAGAGGTCTAGGCAGAGGAGGTTCTGTCCTCTAGGACAGGCAGAAGGGGCTAGGAGAATGTTGCAGGAGGAGTCTGAGAAGGAGTCAAGTTCCTTGGACAGGTGGGATTCAGATTGTCCTTTTGGAGTCAGTTGGGAGGTGGAATGGAGGTAACGGGTAAACCAAAAAACTACTCTAGGTCTGCCTGATGACTCTTGGCTTCCCACCAGAAAGTGCTCTTAGCTCAAAAACATCTTTGAAAACATGCCATTAGTCACAAAGCTTCATATTCCATTAATTACTAAATTTTTTTGACTAACAAGCCTCTTCTGTGGTTAGGAAAACTGCCTCTGGAGTCAAACTCCTGGCTTCATCGCCTGTTTGCTATGTGGTCTTGGGAAATGTGCTTCATCCTACCCGAGTCTCGGTTTCTTTGTCAGTAAAAGAGAAATGATAATAACGTATCCCTAGGGGTGGGGTTGGGAGGATAGAATGGCTAAATGCACAGAAAGCAGTTAGAAAAATGTCTGTCACGGGGCGCCTGGGTGGCTCAGTGGGTTATGCTGCTGCCTTCGGCTCGGGTCATGATCCCGGGGTCCTGGGATCGAGCCCCGCGTCGGCTCTCTGCTCGGCGGGGAGCCTGCTTCCTCCTCTCTCTCTCTGCCTGCCTCTCTGCCTACTTGTGATCTCTGTCTGCCAAACAAATAAATAAAATCTTTAAAAAAAAATTAAAAAAAAAAAAAGAAAAATGTCTGTCACAAAGAAAGTCCTCAAAGAACTCCAGTTACTTACACATCTGCATGAGTTAGTCTCAGCAGATTTCTATGTCTGACATGAAGGTAAAAGAGAATGTCCTTCCATGGGGATGGAAGTGTTTGAGACATTTTATGGGAAGAAGTTGCTTAAAGTGATTTTGGAGAGCCAAGAACAATGTAAAGGTTCTATGGATCATAAAGAAATAGTGGGAGGAATCTCCAAAAATAACATTTTACTTACTTCAAAAATTTACCTAGTGAAATAGGCAAATTCATAGAGACAAAAAATAGAACAGAGTTTTCCAGGGGCTGAGAGGAGGAGGATAATGCAGTTATTGTTTGATGGGTATAGAGTTTACTTGGGGATGATGAAAAAGTTCTGGAAGTAGAGAATGGAAATGGTAGCACAACATTGCAAATGTACTTAATTCCACTGAATTGTACCTTTAAAGCGGTTAAAATGGTACCTTTTATGTTATTTATATTTTATCACAACACAACAGTATCTACCTAGTACTGGTCTCCCTGCCCTGTTTTCCAGGGAGTAGATATGTTGCCTTTTCCAATCAGAGACGTGAGACATAAGAGAAGGGCATTCTGTTCCTCATCTAACTGTGCATCATTCCGAAGATTGCCAACAGTGCTAGGGTGGAGGAAAGGGTGGCTGGCAGGCTGCAGATGAAGCCCAAGGGTCTTTAGTTTCACAGATCTGGGAGAAGTGATCACACCGCAAATCAAAGGACGGGCCTGCCTCCCCTGTGCCCAAGCCCTGCTGCTCTGAGGCACAGCTCATCTCCGGTTCAGCCCCTCTCACTGCTCCTGTCTGATGATGGAATTTCCTGGTTGAAGGAGGCATTTTGGCACAAGACCATCTCATGTGCCACATGGGACAATATTTAGAATGGTTAGAATTCTAACCATTACATTTCTAACATTCGTGTCTCTTTTTTGTAGCCTCATTTTGACATCTTCCAGAGCAGGGGTTCTTAAAGTGTGGTTCGTGGACCGGCAGGATCAGCAACACCTGGGAACTTCAAGACTCTGCTCCAAACAATTAGAGGAGAATCTTTGGGGGGTGGAGCCCGTCACTCTGAACAAGCCCTCCAGGTGACTCTCAGGAGTGCTAAAGTTTGAGAAATGCTCTCATCCATTCACAGCTTGCCAATTACCCAAATATCTCTGCCAAGAAAATGAGATTCAGCTGTATTCTGTTACATGGTGTTAGCAGCACTGCTTATTTCCATAGGCCCATTATTTCACTCTCTGAGATGAAGAATGTTGGGGAACTATCGAGAAAAGTACCGGCAGGACAATCGCCATAAAGGTATCTTCATTAATGAATATCTTATATTGATGTTACGAATGAGAATATCTGTATGTTACTTAATTGCAAAACAGAAAAGTTGATTTCTCAGCTGAGTTGGGATGGAACATGGTACTTAGAAGAACTTCAGTGAATCTGGAAGACAGGAGTGTAAGAGAAGACAAAGAATATATTTTTCTTTCTAAACCTAGGAGGCCAAAAATGCAACCAGAAGGACAAGAGGGAGTGAACAATACCCAAACAGAATAGAAAAATAATTATCATTGTATATATAGATTGTCCTTCATAAATATTTGTTGAACAAGTGATGTATAAAAACATAGGCAGAGAATCTCTAGTCTTAATGGTTGTTCAACAAAGTCATTTTTTGTTTGTTTTGATGCATGCTATATATGTTAACATTTTCAATCAGGATCTGCTCCATGTGTGAAAAGATGATATCCCAAAATGTTTTTTTTTTAAATATTTGCTGTTATCCTGTGGCCCTTTGTCCATACAGTCAACCAAGATTTCATTCACTGACTCAAGTTCTATGTGAAACACAATTACTTAAAGAAAGAAAACTCCTGTTCCTGGACTTAACTTTTCCAATTCCAGTTCCCATAGAAGGCAGAAAGGCCCAGGTAAAGACAATGGAAGAATACACAAGTCAGAGCAGAATTTCCATTCCCAGGACTGTGCATAGATGCCCTCGGTTAAACAAGAGGAGTCAGGAAGGAAGACAGAAGTGATCTTGAGAAGGAACACTGAATCCTGCCTGACTTTCCAAACTAAGGAAAACCCTGAGGGGAGTGACAACATGCCCCAGATAAACTCCCAGGATCCTGGAATAGAAGAGAGCTGTTTGCCCCACCCTACCTTGGGTCCCCGCTTCTGAGTGGAATGGGAGGACAGCAAGATCCCAGAGCAGAGCTGGTTGGTGTGTGTCAGGAAAGACAACCTCAAAGATGATGGTGACTCAGAGCACACTTGACAGAGATAGAGGTGAGAGAAAAGTGAGGGACAGTAGATGAGGCATATACACTTTGGAGGTAGGCTTGCTGATAAAATATGGTAAAGAATGAGGAAATCTTGTATTTAATGAGAAAAATCTTAAGTATCTGACTTTCTAGTACTTGATACTTGCCCAAGGATCACCTATTGTTGTTTAGCTGTCTCATGGAATCAATGGGTTTTGTGGGCTACCTCGGAAACGGAATCAACCTATTACCTTGTTTTACAGGAAAACAGAATGTGAATTCTAAGCAGCTAACTCAGAAAGCAAACTTTTGTGTTAGGACTTCTTATTAGGGTAAGACCACTCCTTGGATGGATCAGAGATTAAGAATTTGAGCTTTGAAACAAGGCAGACCTATGTGGCTGTTAGGATGCTCTCAACAGCACATGACATCAACCCCAACCTCAAGCAGCTTAAATAATAGGGAGATTTACTGTTTTCCTTAAGAAGAAAACTAAAGGTATGTTGACTCCATGAAGGCCTTTTTAAAAATCAGCAGGTCGATAACATCAAGGACTTAGGTTCTTCCATCTCTATACTCTCCCCTTTAGTGTTACATTTAGCTTTATGCTTATGGCAAGATGGTTGTATCAGTTTTAAGCATCACACTCAGATACAGCAAAACCCAGATGCACAGGACTCCCATTTATGGAGAGGAAAGAGGAAAGAGGAAAGCAGCAACTAGATCCAGTATGTGTTTTGGACTGTTCATTAAAAGAAACTAGATGCCAAAATAAAGAGAAAAGGAAAAAAAAAGAAAGAAAGAAAATATTATAAATATAAAACAATTTAATGAAAAGGAATGGAAAAAGATATACATGTACATAACTTATATGTAAAAATAAACATAAAAAATAATAAAAAGTTAAAAAAGAAAAACAAAAAATAAAACACTAAAGAATACAAAAAAAAAGGGGGGGTTGTTGGCGAGGAAGAAGAGAAGAGTTAGGGTTGGATTTAAGTTTGAACTTGCTTCTGACACTTAATAATCATATGACCCTGAGCAAGTCCATTTACTTTCTTCATGCCTCAAGTTTCTTAACTTTATAGTGGAAATAATATAAACATCTAATTCATACGATTTTTTGAGAATTATGTACAATCAAAAATGGAAGATGCATAATGTGTTGCCTTGGCTATAGTTAGTTGTCAAACAACCTATTAATATCATTGTTAGGAAAGAATAATATTTAAATGTATATTTTTCTTTTTAAAATGATATCATTTACTTATTTGAGAGAGGGTACGAGCACACATGGGGGTAGAGGGGCAGAGGGAGAGGGAGAAGCAGACTCTTCACTGAGCAGGGAGCCCACGAGGGGCTGGATCCCAGGACCCTCACAATATGACCTGAGCTGAAGGCAGACATTTAACCAACTGAGCCACCCAGGTGCTCCTAAATTTATATCTCTGTCAAATCTAGTAAATATTCATTTATATTTTTCTAACGCCAAATTTCACAAACAGTAAGATCTTATATAATACATGAAGCTTTTTCTTGTTAGTCATCTCTCAAAAGATCTGGTCAGATTTTTTTTTTCCCTTTTCACTATTGAGGCTGTTTTTGAAAGTTTGTAGAAAGTAACATACCACAGATGGACGGAAAATATGAAAATCAACCGAAATGTACTGCCACTTTTTCTAAGCCTGGTTTTCACACTCCATCCACAGGGTGAGAACAGCCTACAAACACAGCACTCCAAACAACCACCCCTCCCTACAACTCACACCATAAAAATGGAGTTCATAAAAATCAGAATTTGCTTTTTAGTGATTCACTGAACTCGAGCAGTGTCTTAGCACATACCCTTTAAATTGATTTCCTCCGGGACTCCTCCAAATAAAAGCGACCTAAAATATACAAGAGCCCATATCTATAAATGATCTCTCATTAGCCAATGATAAGCAGCTCCCTCCTGTCACCCTACTGGTGACCAGAGCCCGTTAGGCATGAGTAGGTCTTTACAACCTTTACAACAACACGAGTAGGTCTTTACAACAAAGGGACTTTGCAACCATGGATAAAACCACAGAATTCCAGGACAGAAATGGGCTGGAGACTTCATCTTCCATGTTAAAAACCCAATGACTAGGGAAAAAGGAAATCAAAGACTCTTGCCTGGAGGCTTATTATTAGTAGGAGCAAAGCCTGGATAGGAGTTTTCAACATTCCACACAAATCCTGATCAAGGTCCCCTGCATGTGGTACTAACATAAACATGTTCATTTTTACTCCAGGGAGGACAAAGTTGTTGTTGTTTAGCAAAGTACTCTCCTCCATTCTCAATTCTTTGGCAAGTGATTTAAATAAAATTGATCTCTTACCTGCCTCATGAGATGCCACTTAAATATCCAACTCCCCTGGGCATGTTGTTTGAGGGATACATATATTACCGGACTAGAATCAATGAAACATAAAGGTTATGTTTGTTGGAGCATCTGGGTAAGAAACCCTTTCTCATTCCTACTGGATTTGAGGGTGTGAGGCTATAAAGCTTGAAAATACATCGTCATCTTGCTACCACTCAAATGATCAAAAGGAGGCTATTACAGAATGAATGAAACACGGAGGCCAGTCCCTTGACATCATTTTTGCCCAGAGTCACCTATGCTTATAGTCAGGACTAGCCATCCATGTTTTGGCAGTGAGAGTTTCTTGAAGGTGGTTTGTTTGGGCTTCCTGTCACTTATAATTAAAATAGTCACGAAAAGTGTTCATTAGTCCTTCTCTTCCTGTTCCCTTCTTGCCTGTGCTGGAGCACACATGAGTCAGTGCCATCATCTTGTGCAGGTCTTAGTGACTGACCACAAAGGGATTGCTCTCCATGGTCACATTAAACCCATTGTGTTATAGTCCGTGGTCTATAGTTTGGCCATAACTGTCACAGTACTCTTAACCATGCTGAACAACTGAGTTTAAAATAAATAGTAACTGGGGACCTCAGTGGCTCAGTCAGTGAAGCATCTGCCTTCAGCTGGGGTTGTCATCCCAGGGTCCTGGGACTAAGCCCCACACCAGGTTCCCTGCTCAGCAGACAGCCTGCTTCTCCCTCTCCCTCTGTTGCTCCCCTGCTTGTGCGCGTGTGCTCTCGCTCTCTGTCTTTCAAACAAACAAACAAACAAATAAATAAATAAAATATTTTAAAAAATAAATAGTAACTAATCTTTCTGATTTTGCAGTGCTACTTATATTTTGCTTATTTGAAGGGCTTAGCTGTGCATTATTTTCTCCCTCTTTATCTATATATTCCACTTATGCTTGGCTGTTTTACTTTTTTCCTAGGTAACTTCCTAAGGATAACTTCTCACCTACTCTTTCTATAAATATTATTTTTCTTTAACCCACGTATCTCTTCCGCTCTTTGTCTCCAGGCTAATGGAAGCCTTCCATTCTATAAAAAGTATGAAACAAACAAGCAAATGTCCCTACTAATAGATTGTTCTATTTTGGCTTTTTCCTACACTAGCAAATTCTTAAAAAATAATCTAATTTCTTCTTGAGCTGTTCTACATTAATTCTTCATACTACCATAATCTGGCCAGCTTTTCTACTGAAACTCCACTCAGTGGTTCTCCCTGTGGGATTCGATTTACCATTTTCAGTAACCCAGCTCTCCACTGGCTTTTAGTGGTTCCTATCTTCAGATATGCTTCTATATCTTCCTATGTCTCCTCTCTGGTAACACCATCCCCAACTTTCAATGCTTGCCTTTCTCATATCTGTCCTTGTCTACCCTTCCACTCCACACGTCCATCCGACATTTCATCTTTCCCCCTGACTTTGGTTAAGAGGGTTACCTGGTGATCCATACTGTGATGGAACTCCAAGACTGTTTGAAAGCTTAATGGTTAGAAGAGAGAAAAATGCACATTTGAAAAGTCAAAAAAATAATTTGCTTTTTTTTCTACTGAGGCTTTATTTTACCTTCAGAAAAAGACTGCTCTTTTGTTCTAGGAATAATATTTTGAATAGACCTATTAACTACACAAAAGTAAGGTGAAGGCCCTACTCTGGCACATAGAAGACTGAGAGAGCGTGCCTGCAAGAGGCGATCCATCTCTGAACAGCGAGGTACATAGTTGTCCTCATTGGGAGAAGAGCGCGCTGCAAATTCAGTGTCTAAATATAAATTTAGACTGCATAGTCTTTGAACTTTGTTGATCCTTGAGATGAATGCACAACTTGACATTAATTTTGATAGCCTCCTTCCTTTCTCTTGGTCTTGCAGCTTGAGGTCCTGAACTCAGGGTAGGAAAATACCTTGAAAGGCCCTCCCATAGGTGATGATCAGCTGGCCTCTGGAGGATGGGCTTAGACTTTAGAGGATGCAGATAAATGCCTGGGAGGGGACCTCTATGGAAGCGGTCACATTGTGGGTTCTGAGAGCATGCATCAAGAAGGTCTTACAGCACTTATAGCTGAGTCTAGCATCAGTCTGGGGAACTGGACAAAGGCACTGAGCTCGTGCTTGGGAGTAGTACTCACCTTTGGATTGCTGGATTTGAGGAAACTAGGTGACCTACAGAGGAATAATTCAACAGTGTGAAGCCAGAGAGCTGGCTGGAGAAGAAAGTGACAGCCAGGAAGGATGGATAAAATAAGTAAACTCTTGCTGCGCATTCTCAAAAACTTGAGGTTGGGTAACAAGTTGAAATAACAAAGGAATTCCAATTATTGAAATAAAAATAAAGCATAAAAAAGTCCGAGACCCCTGTGTTACAATCCCCAAATTCACATCTCAGACACTGTATTTCTGAACTCCAGTGGTCATATATCTAGCATGTTCCAGACATTAAAAAAAAATTAATTCCTTTTGTTAGAAGCTATCCATTTAAGAGGTGCCTGGGTGGCTCATTCCCTAAGCGTCTGCCTTCAGCTCAGGTCATGATCCCAGGGTCCTGGGATCAAGTCCTGCATCAGGCCCCCTGCTTGTGCTTCCTCTCTCTCTCTGTCAAATAAATAAGTATTTTTAAAAATCTGTAAAAAAGAAAAGAAGAAGAAGCCATTCATTTAAGAATGTGCATGGGAAGCTTTGCCAGAGAGTAAAACTCATTAACCTTAAGGAATACCTGTTGTCCAATCCTACCTAGTTTGGAATCTTAACTCTGTACAGTTCTTATTCCCTGTTACTCCCGCTCATAATGACTGAGTGGAGCTCTTCAGTGTTTCCTCCTGTGATCTGCCAGTGTGCTTCGATTTTTCTCTCTAACTCAGAACCTCCCGGCTTATTGCTTGTAACAACAACATTTGCTTTCATGCCTAGGTTTGTTTTCATAGCTCTAGAGCCAGTTCTAGACACCAGCTGTGGGCAAAACTGTACTGATTCTGCTGACCAGTGTCATTGGTATGTACTTCAGGTGCTCAGTAACGATTTGTTTCATGTAAATTCCTGTACTTGATGATTTCAAGGGGCTTAGACTCTAAGGTGTTCCAAACTTCACTCAATTTCAACCAGAATAACTTCTGAAAGTCCTGACTGATATAACCACATTCTTGCTGAAGTTAATCTATCATAAAATGAAGGACCCTTAGACTTACTAAAACACAGAAGTCAACTGAGAATGTTTTTATCCAGACATGTATCCTATTAAGATTCCTTTCCATCAGTTTGGACTTTGCTTTCATTTTCAAGTAACTATAACCCACCTGCCTTCATTTATTTTTTCAGGATCAAAAACTACTTTTAGGAAATTATTTGATTAACTTGGGAGTATAAATCATATATTTTAATATGATATGTATCCTAGAGGTATCTGCATTTTTATTAGTAAGATAAAATAGTGGTTATTATTCAACTTTTACTCTGTCATTTAATCCTCAGATCAGCCTTATAATAATTGAGCCTTATGAGGCAGGCATTGTCATTATTCTTATTTTACAGATAATAAAGCTAGGAAATAGAGAAGTTAAGTAATTTGCTTAAAGAAAGGAAGTATTGAGTGGAGGATCCAGGCTTTGAACAACACATTCTTTCTGAATCAAGTCTGTTCTCTTAACTATGGTAATCCCAAAACTTGGATTGGTTCACATTAACAAGATGGAGATATAAATTGTGTCATTAGGTAGTGTTAGTAAACACAATATCCATCTCCGAAAGTATACCTCCCAATCAGCTGTCTCCCTTCATGCATAGCAACTCATGAGGTTGAGGATGCTACTTTGCCTGGCAATTTCTCAATCTAAATAAGGACAGTTGGACAGGTTTTTTGTTTTGTTTCGTTTTTGTTTTTGTTTTCCCTTAAGGCCACATGTTTCTGACTTACAACTGTGCAGCTTTGAAAAACAATAGCCTCTAGGGGCACTTTCAAAAGCAGGACTCATAAAATATTGGCATTTATATTTGAAAATGTCTTGTTGAAAAACCAACAAAGAGTTGTATTCATTAGGAAATTTTGCTATAATCCTTCAAAGAAGGTCAGAATTCAAATTCTGTCAGAAACTGTTTTTATTTTTCTCACTTAAATCATCCATCAAGAGAGATTTTTTTTTTTAATTTGTTTTTTTAACTGAAACCCTACAGTCACTAAAGCTTAGCAGGAAAAGGGGTGTGTGTATATGTGTGTGTGTGTCTGTGTTTTAAACCAATTAATAATTTGTTTTTTCCTGTTTTATTATGTGTTGACCTTTTTTTGAAGTCCAGCCCAAATTTAAAAAAAACGAAAAATAAAGCCTCGCTGGAATACTCACTGAAACATTTTTTTCTAGAAAGAGAATTTTCCATTAAAAAACATCTCAAAAGTCAGTAGGTTTTTTATATGAAGTTTAAAAGCAACTAAATGCTTCTCCACCTCTCTTCCTAAATCATCTGTTTTACTAATATTCCAAAGGCAAACTCTAATAATTGTATATGCATCTCAACAAAAACATTCTCAGTTGACTGCCGTGTCTTACTAAGTCCACTGGAAATCATATCACATCAAGGATTATTGCTCAAAAATTTCTAGCTTGTATTTTGAAGATAAATCACAGCCTTAGGAAGATACACGAGATAATCTTAGGTCTAACCAGTGGCATGATGGTAAATGTTTAACCACAGGCTCTCCAGAAAAAAACAAATCCCGATTTGTTACATTTCCCAGTTTCCATGGTGTAAATAAATACTCCCACTGTAGCCAATTTCAAGCTACCAATGTGGCATCACTGAAGGCAGAGTTGGAAGTGATGCAAACACAATCCACACACCACTGAGTCTGACAACCCTGACAGCACGTGAGCTTTCATCAAAACTTCCAGGAAGTCTCCAAAGTCGCCAAAGTCAGATGTTACCAAAGGGATGCAGATGAGATGCTGGGGTAAGCTATGTAACCTTTTTGTCAATGTATTTCCTCCTATGTATGAGGTATGTAAAATGATAATAATAAAGTTTCTAGCTCATGGGATTACTATGACGGTTAAATGAAATAGTGCATTAAAATGCTTAAAAGAGTACTTGGCATATAGCAGGCTATAATAAGAGGCTTTTAGTAATAAATGTTAAGTATTGTTTTTCTAAGATCGACGATTCCAACTGTCAGAATGTTTTACACATTGTCATCTTTTGGAGGTCATTAAACACCATCCCGAGAGGATACCAGTTATAGAGAGAAGAGCACTAAGAGAGAGAAGAGAAGCCATGCCTTAGTTTCTGTCCCTAGCTTTGCCAAAGCCTACATCTGTGACCATTGTCAAACCTGTTTATTTCTAAGACCTTGGTTCTCTCATTAGTAAAGTGAAGAAAGTAATGGTCACTCTGCCAGCTGCATAGGATTGTGGGGAGACTAATATGAGCCCTTGGATGGTCCAAATGTGGGGTAGTATCATTAATCCAAATTAAAAATTAAGATGCCATGGAGGCATGGAAGTGTTAAAATAAAATAGTGAAAAGGTGGGTGTCATTTGAGTAAAAATTGGGAAAGACGTAGTGTTAAGAGCTGGGATTTTTTTTTCTTTTTTTTTTTCACTGTATTTTATTTTATTTTTTATTTTTTTCCAATTTATTTATTTTCAGAAAAACATTATTCATTATTTTTTCACCACACCCAGTGCTCCATGCAAGCCGTGCCCTCTATAATACCCACCACCTGGTACCCCAACCTCCCACCCCCCCGCCACTTCAAACCCCTCAGACCGTTTTTCAGAGTCCATAGTCTCTCATGGTTCACCTCCCCTTCCAATTTACCCAAATTCCCTACTCCTCTCTAACGCCCCTTGTCCTCCATGCTATTTGTTATGCTCCACAAATAAGTGAAACCATTTGATAATTGACTCTCTCTGCTTGACTTATTTCACTCAGCATAATCTCTTCCAGTCCCGTCCATGTTGCTACAAAAGTTGGGTATTCATCCTTTCTGATGGAGGCATAATACTCCATAGTGTATATGGACCACATCTTCCTTATCCATTCATCCGTTGAAGGGCATCTTGGTTCTTTCCATAGTTTGGCGACTGTGGCCATTGCTGCTATAAACATTGGGGTACAGATGGCCCTTCTTTTCACGACATCTGTGTCTTTGGGGTAAATACCCAGGAGTGCACACACACACACACACACACACACTCCAGTTCTACCATGAAGCAGTTAAGCATTTTTTTCTTTCTGCAAAAAGCAATTTTCTAAAAAAGTAATTTTCAAATGAAAAGGAACTATACTTAGAAATGTAACATATGTGTAAATGAGTTAGAGATCATGGAGAACTAAGTTAACAAAATATCCATAGAATTGTAATTTTCTGGGAAACCTAATAAATATAGCATGTAATAATCTACCAACTGAAAGAAAGACAAGATATACTTAGGGGAACCAGATAGGTAGCATTATGCCATCATAGGATGAATAAGGTAAATCTCCAAATAATTCTTTAAGATAAAATTGCTTTCTTTTATAAATAAATACAAAAAATAAAATGTCAGGGACAGATTAAAGAAATATTGAACATATTACATTCACTCAATTTTGTAGACAATGAAGAGCATACAAAGAAATGAAGAAGCAAAGAAATTACAGGAACATCAGATTTTTTTCTATTTACACTTTGAGTCTCTGTTCGCTTAGAAGAATAATATACATTATATACCTTCAGTGAAAGTTAACCAGGAAAACGATTATGTATAAAGCTTATAATCTAAAAGGGTGGCTATGATTCCCCCTACCACTAATTTATGACTCTAAATCATGTTTTCACAGAAGAATTCTGTTCTGGGGACAAAAAAAAAAAAAATCACCTGTGCAACATAGCCTGCACCATGCTTTTTCCTGTTATTAGTGAAAATCCTCATGGTCTCCTATTAAAAAGGTCAGTACCTGATATAGGAAGATCTCCAAGGTTCCTTAGTAAAGGGAAAGAAAGCAACATGAAACACTATGTACATAGTGTGCCACCTTCCATAAAAAAGGAACAGAAAATTGTGAAATAAAATAATACACCATTGGAAATATACGTAAGAAATTTATGAGTAGATTTGGATGGGATAGGGTCGAGGCAAGACTTCCATGAGGTACCTTTTTACATTATCTTATTTTTTAAATCATGTGAATTTTTACCTGTGAAACAACAGTGTGGGGTGTGTGTGTTTGTGTGTGTGTGTGTGTGTGCTTAAGCCCAGGACACATGGATATGTAAGAACATCAATCTCATATCTGATTTAACAGTTCTATCCTCCACCAAGCCCAGGCCTGACTCATGCATGGATACTTGCAGAAATGAAGGGGCATGATGGATGTCCCTGTCCCATCATCTGTCCCACTCACTCTGTTCTTTCTTATTGTTCAGTGATGTGGTGGATATCACAGGAAATTATAGGAGTCAAAGGTTGTTACAAGATGGGTGTGCTTGTTGTCATGTATGGGACAGATGCCCAAATCCTGGTTATTTTTCTCTTCTGGGGAGCTTTTGTGTATCCTTCAGAGAACTTGCTACACCCTCTGGGGTGTTATATGTTCGCTGGTATTTGGGCTGCATCTTTATGATTTCTCCCTGGTTCATTCAACAATCACCTCATGTAGCCAGCCTCTTGTTCATCATCTGAAGTCAGTTTTCTTTCAATACTGGTCAATCCCTTCTAAAGACTTTACTCCACTTGCCTTATGACTTTGAAAAACTTAGTGCATTTTCTGTGCTAAACTCAGGAGGGACACGTCTCTTCCTCCACAGTGTCCCTTTTACTTGTGAATTCAAGGTAGTCTGAACCAGTCTGCCACCTTTATCTCTGTTGAGATGAGAATCAGGAACCAGTCTCAGTACCCTCCAAACTCGAAGAGATAGTGGTCAAATCTCTTACAAACTATCATATCATACTCCAGAGTCTTCTATCAGCATTAGGACCCTCAGGATGCCCTCTTAAGGTTCTGGGCTAAGCCTCCTCTTAGGGAAAAAAGGAAGAAAAAGAGCAGTTCTCTCTTAAGGCCAAAGTTTCTTAATCTCCATAGTAATGACACTTAGGAGTGGTAACTCCTTGTTGTGGGGGAATTTCCTGTGCATTGCAGGATTTGTAACAGCATCTCCAGCCTCTACCCATCACATAACAGTAACACACTCCCATTAACCAGACCAAAAATGTCTCCAAATATTGCCAAATGGCCCCTGGAAGGCAAATCACCTGGTCAAAGCCACAACACCAAGCTAAGAATGCTCTTCAAATAAATCCCCATTTCTTAATCTCCTTACCACTCTGCTAAGTATGAAGTTAAGTGATTAAGGTCTGAGCGATGACTGAATATGCTTTGGGGACTATCCCTTAGTAAACCCCCACACAGAGAATCTGATAGGTACATCTTATGAGAATGTGTGGACATGTGGCACCCATTTTCTCAGCAGGAACTCTGGAATCTTGAGATAATCGGAAAATCCTTATATTGGTGACAATCGAAATAAAATACCTATGTCTCTGAGTTTATAAATCTTCGCCTAAAGGCAATGAGGGTGGGGAAGAGGACTCTTCAGTTTGTTCATTTTGTGACTTAATTGTTTGACTCTTTTTTTATATTCACTATTTGGATTAAAATGTGTATTTTTAAAGAATGGATCATAGTCCAGTTAAATAGCTACATGAAGAAAAACCTTTTAAATTTTAATAAGATTTTAATTTCAGTTTCATGACTAAGATATGCTAAATTCATGTTTGAGATAAATGAAGACCAGGGGGAAAAAGGGAAGAGAGGCAAAGAAGATAGAAGGGAAGACAGGCTAAAACATACCTTGTTTCATCAATGTAAACGGCTTCCAACACAGATGCTGCATATTCAATATTCTTCTTTAAGTCTACGACGTTAACATCACCTTTTTCCAGCTGCTTGACTAAGCATCTTAGTCTGTTTCATAAAAGTAACCAAGAAAGAGAAATAAGAGATTTATTATAATTATGTGGAAAATAGTCCAGTATTAAATACACAAATCAAGTTAAACTAGTAATGTATCTTTCTAGACCATCAAATAGAAATATTTTCAGGAATTTTTTTGATATAATTAAGTTCAGTTTTTGTCACTTAAACAACTCTTGAAAATTATATTCACCTCCCAGTAATATTAGGGTGGTAGACTATTATTTTAGATACCATATTTCAAGGACAGTCTTTCTGGAAATTCAAAACAACAGAAATATTTCCATAAAAGTATATTCCAGGGGCGCCTGGGTGGCTCAGTCATGATCAGCTGGATCAGCTTAGGTCATGATCCCAGCATCCTGAGATGGAGCCCCACATCCAGATCTCTGCTCAGCAGGGAGCCTGCTTCCCTTCCTCTCTCTCTGCCTGCCTCTCTGCCTATCTGTGATCTGTCTGTCAAATAAATACATCTTTAAAAAATATATATATACATATATATGTATATATACATATATATGTATATGTATATTCCTAACACTAGAATTTATTCTATGCCTGTTCTCCTTCTTCAAATTTGGTACTAAAAATTATTCAAAGGGTACTATTTATATCACTACAGTAGCATTATTCACTGTATATAGCAATCAAAACAAAAAGAAAGCCAAAATATCTGAAAAAACACAATTATGATGAGAAAAATATATGTATGTATGCTTAGTGTTTTTACTGAAAGGATTTTTCACCTGAGGCAAATCTATACAATATGTTCTCTTGTTTTTGCATATACAATGTGTCCCAACTTCTTGAGGAATTTTAAAGCATAAGGATCAATGAAGCCATGTCTGGATTCCTGACTCATAGAAACTGTGAGATAATTAATGTTATTGTTTGAAGACATTAAATTTGAGGATTAATTTTTTATGTAGTAATAGATAGCTCATGTAGTGGTATAATATGAAAATGAATACTTCTACAAGTTCCTAACATTTTCAGAAACTTTTGTGCATTAATTATAAACCAAGTGTTTCTGAAGATATTATACTATACTAGTATACTATACTAGTATTATACTATACTAGGGAAAAAGGAAAACATATTCTTTACTCTCTTTACTGTTTCTTTACAGTAAATTCTTTACTGTTTGTATAGATAAACAATGTGAGGGCAACTTATCCATTTTCCTAAGTCAGCAGATGGAATTTAATTCCATTCCTGAGTAAAGGTATTTTAGAGAGAATGGAGTACATCTACTTTCAGGCACCATTTTAGAGATAGTGTAGCAGATTTTCTGAAAATTTATTTTGGATGATTTGTAATACCAAGGCTAAGGGTATAAAGATAAGTTAAAAATTTCAGCAAGAGTTTTGAGAAGTACTTTATTTCTCCATGGGAAAAAAACCATAACCTAGACTAAAACTTCTTATTCAGGAATCTACAAACAATTATTTTTTGTGCCATACATTTTTGTATGATAAAATATTAACAGATAATAACCTTGCAAAATAAAATCTATGTGTTAATAAAAAAAGTCTTATTCACACAATCAGCAAAATAAAACAAAACAAAGATAACTAAAACAGGTTACTGAGATAGGAACAACTAATCCTGTCTAAATAGGATGATAATGGAGTAACACATAGAGTGTTCTGAGATTTTTGTAATGCTTATGACCCAAACACATTATATTTAGTGAAACTGCCTTTTGTGTGTCAGAACAAAAGAGTCACAGCTCTGCAGTGACTTAAACATATACCATTCATGTATCCTTCTTGTGAAAATTACTTGGTACAATGTGGTTGTATTTGGTGGTCATATGATGTACTTTTAAAAGCACTAAATACTTCAGATGATTGGCTTCTCTTCTTTGGAATAAATAAAATCTTTTTATTTGAGTTAACAATTTCCTCCACTAAAAAACCTACATTTTTCAGAAATCCAGACATGGCTTCGTTGATCCTTATGCTCTTTTGAATCTAGGTAGAGTCATTCAACTGCTTTCTGGCCAAGGAGAGTGATAGGAGGTTGCTGAATAAGACTTTCAGAACAATGATTTTGAAGAGGGTAACTCAGCTAGAAGGGATTCTCTCTTATCCTTGTTAGTTCCTTGCTGCCCAAATGTAGTGGAATCGTCCAGCAGCCTTTTAAGATCCTGAGTCATCCTGGCAATAGGAAGTTAACCGTTAAGAATGGCAGAGAAGGAAGATGCCAGTGGCCTGAGTCACATACTGTGAATCTACCCAAATGAAGTCACCCACCTCTGAAGTTATTTCATATGAGAAAACAAAAAAAAATGTTGTATTTAAGCTACTATTCTTTTGAGACTTTTATGTCAGTCCTAACTGACAAGTAAAATAGGAAATGACTCAAAATAAAGAACTCAAGAATGGCAAAATCATCATAGAAAATGAATAGAGGATGTCCCTGAGAATCTAACCACAGGTGCACTTCCTAAATGATGGGGTATCATCCCATCAGCAGATCAGATCTGATGAAATCTGTGACAAGGAACATGCTGTTTCAAAGAGACATCTTTATGTGGTTTAAAAACAATAAAGGTTATGAACTTTTATATTGTACTAGGGGTCTAAGCCTATAATCTGGCACAAGAAATTGCTCTGAAAAAATACTCCAAAAAGGTTTTACCACCTCATCAGAAAATCGAGTTAGATAAGGTTATAACTACAAAATCATAACCACCCCTATGTCCTATATACACACAAACACACTCCAAAACTCACTATGCCAACCCAAAAAGACTGGAAGGAAATATAGATTTGGGGGTTACTAGGACTTCTTTCTCTTTTATCTCCTTTGCCTATATGCACCAAATTTCCTCTAGCAAGTACAAAATTCTATTTACAGAAAAGGAAAACTGTTGTATTGTAAAGAGATTATTTATAATTGGAAGAGCAGGTTAATGGGATAATTTATATCATCATGATTCCAATTGTGAACTTGCTTTTGTAGTCAATTTATGCATACAATAATCCCCAACAATCTTATTTAGACTATGATTTCACTCCATTTATAGATAATACAAGGTCAATTATCTTTCTGAATCATTTTCAAATGATTATAATTTCTAAATTAGTGGGTTCTAAAGTATTAAGGCTTTACTTTATGTATGTATACAAATTTTTAATTTTTGAAAAAAGATAATTATATTTATCTAATTCCTAAGCCATCCTATGGGCTAATTCTCAGAACTAAAAAAGAAATCACAGTCATTTGCATAAAAAACAGGTTCTCCTAATCTAGTAAAACATCTTTTTAATAATTATTTATCTATTTATTTATTTATTTATTTTAAGGAGGGGAGGGACGGGGAAGAAGGAGAGAATTTTTTTTTTTAAATTTTGTCTTTAATCTTTAGTATAAATGAATTTAACACTAGCTTGAGATACATTATAAAGCTTGAGGTAGTCGTCAGAGCCACAAATTTCTAAAATCAATGGGAGGAAACCAAGAATAATGATCTTGGTCCCAGATCAGCTAAAAAAATACTGTATTACAGAATCATTCACAATAGGCAGAGAAGAAAGGACACAATTAAGATCTATGAAATTCTGAATAATGGGAATGCGGTGAAATAATTCATCTGATGTTGATTGAATAGCTTCAGAAGACCACAAAGTTATCTGCATATTCCCCTTTAATCTCTGAACAAAAATTATTTGCCATACATTCTTTTTTTTTCTTTCTTTTCAGTGTAACCGTATGCATTGGTTTTGCACCACACCAGTGCTCCATGCAATACGTGCTCTCCTTAATACCCACCACCTGGCTCCCCCAACCTCCCACCCCCTGCCCCTTCAAAACCCTCAGGTTGTTTTTCAGAGTCCACAGTCTCTCATGGTTCACCAGAAGGAGAGAATCTTAAGCAGGTTCCATGCACAGCATGGAGACTGATGTGGAGATCAGTCTCATGACATGAGATCATGACCTGAACTGAAATCAAGAGTTGGTCACTCAACTGACTCAACGACTAAGGCGCCTTGTGATATGGCTTCTTTCATCAGAGTAGGGAAGCATAGTGAAAAACAGTGTTCTTAATGCAAGGTCTAGGTATGTTCTTCTTGTCTCTGAAACTTAGGTTAAGTAGATGTGTTAGATGTTCTAATCTGTACAGGTTCCACAGATTGCTGGGTTGGAGAGTCCACTGAATACTCTGCTGGGTAGCAGAACAATTTAATAGCTGTTGTACCAAACAACATAGACCACCTATTTATAAGCAGATGATAGTGCCAAAAAAGTCTTAAAAATCCAAGTCAGTTAAATAAATATTTAGCATTTATTACTATATATGGGTCTGTGAGAGATATATATAGATGGATATATACTTATACATATGAATACATGTAAGAATATATGTGAATGCAATATGTAAGGATACACACACATATAATGCATGGGCACCTGTGTGTACACCACAGTACCTATCTTCAAGGTATTTGCAATCTCTGGGGATGGCCTGACATATAAACATAATATGGTCAAATGTTGAAATGCATAAATTCCTCATTACTTTTTTCACACAACCCTAATTTCCAAGAAAACTCATTTAGTCATTGTTCCTCAAACTTCTCTCATCATCCTAGGTTGAAATTCTTATCTCTTACTGAAATATCTATCTTCATATACCATCTTTAACTGTCTGAATCATGTTTAGTAACTAGGCATATCTGGGCTGCTG
The DNA here is from genome assembly GCF_020171115.1 of Neogale vison. Lineage (NCBI taxonomy): Eukaryota > Metazoa > Chordata > Mammalia > Carnivora > Mustelidae > Neogale > Neogale vison. Next base: position 77,877,720 of record NC_058093.1, read on the forward strand.
CCTATATCATGAGCTCTTTGAAGATTACCATCCCTTGTGTTCTCTCCCAACTTAGAAAAAAAACCATACTAAATTTACTCCTCACTAACAAAATTGAAATTTCTCTGGCTTCCTTATAATTTCAATTTGGGGTACATGATGTTTTCCTAATCAGTTTTTTATCCAATCAAAAAATTATGAGGTAAGCAAAGAAGCAAGAAAATTGATCCATAATAAGAACAAAAATCATCCAGCCAAACTTGACCCAAATACAGCAAAGATGATAGAAAGCAAGGTTGTTAAAAGTTATTATTAAAACACAATAATATATATAACATTATGCCAATAAATTCAACAACTCATAGAATGAGCAATTTCCTTAAAAGACAAAAGCTACCCAATCTCAGAAAGAAATGGGTAAACTAAATTTGAAGTTAAAAATGTTAAAATAAAGAAAGCTTCAGGCCCAGATGACTTCATTGGTGAATCATGTCAAAAGTTTAAGAAACTAATAACATATTCTTTGCAAACATTTCCAGAAAAATCCTATATCCTAATCCTAATCCTATGTCATTCTGAGAGGTCAAAATTACTCAAACCAGATGAAAACAGAAGAAGAAGAAGGACGAAGAGGAGGAGGAAGAGAAGCAACATATCAATAAATATGCCTCGTGAACTTAAATGTAAATAATCCTGATTATTTGAGGATTTGATTTCAGGAAATCAAACCCACCAATATATAAAAGAATAGTATATCATATAAAAAATTTACCCCAGGAATGCAAGGTTGTAATAAAATTGAAAAGTTAATCAATATAACATTATATTAAGATACTAAATAAGAAAAGCCATAAGATCATCTCACTAAATACTCAAAAAGCATTTAACAAAATCCAACATCAATTGCTCATGAAACTCTTAGCATATTAGAAGCAGAGAGGAGCTTCCTCACTTGATGATGGTTATAAATAAATCTACAGTTAATGTGATCAGTAAAGTTAAATAACAATGCGTTCCTCCAAACATCAGAAATAAGGAAGGGTCCTCTCTTACCCCAGCTATTCATCACTGTACTGGATCTTACAGCCAATGCAATAAGGCAAGAATAAAAGGCATCCAAATTGGAAAAGAAGCAATGAAACCATCTTTGTTCAGAGGCAACATGATTCTCTAAGTAGAAAATCTGATAGAATATATCAAAAAGCTACTAAAAGTAATAATCGATTTTAAAGAGTTTGCAATACAGACAAACAGATAAGGAAAAGTCAATATCCTTTCTATATGATAGTAATGGACAATTTGAAATTAAAAATGACAAGCAGTATCATTTAAAATTATACCCAAAAGACATACGTCTAACAAAATAATATGGAAACCCTATACACGAAAACTACAGAACATTGCTGAAAGGAATCAAAGTAGACCTATATAAAGGAGATGTACTGTGTTCATGGATTGAAAGACTCAATATTGTTAACACATAATTTCCCCCAGGCTTTTGTTATTGTTGCATATATTGACATGCTGATTCAAAACAAATATAACAAAAAGAACAAGTTGGAGACTTACACTATTTCAATACTTGTAAGACTTTAAGATTACTCTATTTTTTAAATTTAATTTATTTATTTGAGAGACAGCACACAAGCAAGGGGGAGAGGCAGAGAGAGAGGGAGAAGTAGACTCCCCACTGAGCAGGGATATTGACAAGGGACCCAAGATCCCAGGATCTCAAGATTATGACCTGAGCTGAAGGCAGATGCTTAACTGACTGAGTCACCCAGGTGCTCCTTCAAGACTTATTTTAGAGCTACAAGACAGCATAGTATTGGCACAAAAACAAACATATAGACCAGTGGAACACAGTAGAGAGCCCAGCTATAGACCTGCAACTCTATGGTCAAATAATCTTTCACAAAGCAGGAAAAAATGTACAGTGGAAAAAAGTCTCTTCAATAAATGGTGCTGGGAAAATTGGACAGCTATTTAGAAGAATGAAACTCTACCATTCTCTTACACCATACACAAAGATAAAGTCAAAATGGATAAAAGACCTCAATGTGAGGCAGGAGTCTGTCAAAATCCTAGAGGAGAACATAGGCAGTAACCTCTTCAACATCGGACACTGCAACTTTTTTCAAGACATGTCTCCAAAGGCAAAGGAAACAAAAGTGAAAATGAACTTTTGGGACTTCATCAAGATCAAAAGCTTCTGCACAGCAAAGGAAACAGTCAAAAAAACAAAAAGGCAACCCACAAAATGGGAGAAGATATTCACAAATGACACTAGAGACAAAGGGCTGATATCCAAGATCTATAAAGAACTACTCAAACTCGACACACAAAAAACAGATAATCACATCAAAAAATGGGCAGAAGACATGAATGGACACTTCTCCAATGAAGACATACAAATGGCTATCAGACACATGAAAAAATGTTCATCATCATTAGCCATCATGGAGATTCAAATCAAAACCACATTGGGATACCACCTTACATGAGTTAGAGTGGCCAAAATCAACAAGACAGTAAATAACTGTTGGTGGGCATGCAAGTTGGTGCAAGCCACTTTGGAAAACAGTGTGGAGATTCCTTAAGAAATTGAAAGTAGAGCTTCCCTATGACCCTGCAATTGCACTACTGGGTATTTACCCCACAGATACAGATGTACTGAAAAGAAGAGCCATCTGTACCCTAATGTTCATAGCAGCAATGGCCAAACTGTGGAAAGAGCCAAGATGCCCTTCAACAGATGAATGGATAAAGAAGATATGGACCAAAAAAAAAAAAAAAAGATATGGTCCATATATACAATGGAATATTATGCCTTCATCAGAAAGGATGAATACCCAACTTTTGTATCAACATGGACGGGCCTGGAAGAGATTATGCTGAGTGAAATAAGTCAAAGCAGAGAGTCAATTATCATATGGTTTCACTTACTTGTGCAGCATATGGAATAACACAGAGGACATTGGGAGGTGGAGAGGAGAAGTAAGCGGGGGGAAATCAGAGGGGAGACAAACCATGAGAGACTGTGGACTCTGAGAAACAAACTGAAGGTTTTGGAGGGGAAAAGGGTGGGGTTGGGTGAGCCTGGTGGTGGGTATTAAGGAGGGCACATATTGCATGGAGCACTGGGTGTGGTGCATAAAAAATGAATCTTGGAACAATGAAAAAAAATTAAATTAAAAGAAAAAAAGCTACAGTAATAGTATGGTAAAAATAACATAATATGGTACATTACTAGCAGCAGTGTAGGTTGATAGATCAATGGAACAGAATATAGTCTAGAAAGATATCTATCAATATATAGAATAGATTTTGGAAAATGGTGTAAAAATAATTTAGTGGAAAAAGGATAGCCTTCACAATAAATGGTGCTGGATAAATAGAAATATCTATGTGTGAAAGGAACTTTGATCCATACATGTATCGCAGATCTAAATGTATTACCTAGAACTATAAACCTAGAAGAAAACATAGGAAAAATTTTGTCATCTTGACTCAGCCAAAGATGTCTTATATACAGCACTTAAAGCACTACCTATGAAAAAATAATGTTGAACTTCATCAATATTAAGAGCTTCTGTTCTTCAGAGACATTTCAAAGAATGAAAAGAAAAGCCATAGACTGGAAGAAAATATTTGCAAATCATATATTTTTTTTTAAGATTTTATTTATTTATTTGAGAGAGAGCACACAAGAACACAAGCAGGGGGAGCAGCAGAAGGAAAAGGAGAGGAAGTTTCCCCACCGAGCAAGGAGCCTGATGTGGGACTCGATCCCAGGATTCCAGGATCACGACCTGAGCCAAAGGCAGACGCTCAACCGACTGAGCCACACAGGTGCCCCTGCAAATCATATATCTGATAAAAGATTCCTATCCAAAACATAAAGATATTGCAAAACCCAATCATAACAAGACAAGCAACCTAATACAAAATTTTCAAATGATTTGAACATACTTTTCACTAAAAAAGATATATTCACAACAAATAATTTGAGCATCTTTGAGAAGAGGCTCAAAATTACTAATCATTAGAAAAAAATCAAATTAAAACAATAATAATGAGATGCAACCAACCACCTATTAGAATAGTCAAAAATAAAGTAACTGGTCATATGAAATATTGGCAAAGATGTTCAGCAACTAAAATTACCATATCCTATTGTTGGGAATGTAAATAGGTACAATCATTTTGAAAACAGTTTCTTAAAAAGTTAAACATGCATGTACCATATGAATCAGCCATTCTATTCTTCGGTGAAGAGAAAAAGAAATATATGTCCTTTCAAAGACTTGTACACAAATGTTCAAAGAAGCTTTATTTGTAATAGCCCCAAACTGGAAACAATCCAAATATTCATCAAGAGTAAAAAGACAAACTAAGACATATCCAACCAAAGAAGTTCTATGCAGCAAAAAAAGAATGAACTACTGACATGAGTAAATGCCAAATAATTATGCTGAGTGAAATAAGATATGTGCATACTGCGTGATTCCATTTATACAAAATTGTAGAAAATGTGAAGGATTCTTATAGTGACAGGAAGCAGATCAGTGGTTGCCTGGGAATGGAGGAGGTGGGGATTGGGAAGGAAAGGGAAGAAAGTATTACAAAGGAGCTCAAGGAAGCTTTTGAAACTAAGAGAAATGTTAATATTCTTAATTGTGGTCATGATTTCATAAGTTTCATACACTATTTCATCAGTGTTTGCATAAGTCAATTTTTACCAATATAACTTAAAAATAAAATATGTAATCAGTAATTTGAGATAGAAAAAGGGCATATACAAAATAGATGCTTCTTGCATATCTTCATTTTTCATCAATTTAATTAAAAACTAAAATTCTAACTTACACATTGGAGACATGAAAAAAATATGAACCAGCATTACACTCCTAATCTTCTCCCAATGGGAATGACACCAGTCTTTGATAATTTTTGAGACTTTTAATATCAGGTTGAATATTATGAACAGATTATGATCTTAGCTTTTTGGAGGGACTTCCTTACCTTTGAATGATCAGAATACTTAAAGGAAGACAGAAATGAAAATAGAAACACTATTTTTGAAAATTACTGACTGGCTCTGTGATTCAATAAATAGTTACAGACTAGAAACAATTTCTATCTTTAAACAACGAATACTTAGCTGTTGAAATGATTGAATAATTTTTTTATTCAAATATAGAACTGCAACTTTTGAAATGAAAAAATATTCAGCATAAACTGGTGTCATTTTCTTAATCAAGTACTTCAAATACTGTTAAGTTACTGCTACATGACCCCATCTTGCAGAGGGACCACCTGCATAACTAAGATATTGAAAAATCTTCTCTATATATGCAAGTTGTTATTAATTCGAGGATATAAATTATCCAGGACATCCTTAATTCTATAGAGCCTGCTTAATAAATAAATTAATAAATCCAATTTAAAAGAGAATTGATAATTGTTAAATCCCTACTAACATCCCCATTGGTGACCTTATTGAAATACAAAAGTGAGAAAGATGTAGTTCTAGTAACACCATACTGAGAAGCATAAAAGATAAAGTACAAGAATATCTATAGCAGGTATTAACATTAACACTAAAAGATGGCCTTACACAGGAGTGCAACAAAACCCCACAAATATGGACTGTCAACAAAGAAGCTACTATGTAGTTTTCAGTAAGTTCTGTTGCCTCTGATTCGATAGTAAGAAGCCATTAAATTTTGAAATTCTCTTATCTACTCTGCAGCTAAGTGCTTAGGAAACTAAATCCTAACCTCAGTCTAAGAAGCAAGGCATACAGATTTAAAGTATTTTTAAGACCTTTTTCTTTCACTTATGTAAATACTATAATTGTAAATCTCCTGTTACCTTTATTTTATGAGATAAATGACTCCTAAAACAATTGGTATCATTAAAAACAATGGGAACAATTGTATGACAAATATTATTAACCCCTAAGATAAGTTTACATTCTACATTTAAAGGAACAAAATATCCAAATGAGGTGGCGAGTATATGAAGGACAAGTATTCTTTTTTGGAAAAGTATTTTTTTTAAGTACAAAGGAATATATAATTATTCTCTCTCGTCTCCCAAAATCACAATTTAGGTAAACTGCTTATCACTTTACTTTAAGTAAAATTTTTTTTAAAGATTTTATTCATTTCTTTGAGACAAAGAGAGAGCATGAGCAGGGGGAGGAGCAGAAACACAGAGAGAAACAGACTCCCTGCTCAGCAGGTAGCCTAACATGGGGCTCAATCCCAGAACCCTGAGATCACAATCAAGCCAAAGTCAGATGCTCAACCAACCGAGCCACCCAGGTGCCCCTCACATAAACTTTTTATTATAGAAATGGGCATGCATAATTCCCAGCATATAGAAGAATTCCTTCTAAGTACAGAGATAAAAACACCCAAATAGTTCGAAATGCTTTCAAGATCATTTTCCTATTTGTAGGCAAAAGAACAGTAAGATCATGTTGACTCTACAGAGGGAACCAATCGTTTGTGCCTAGATACTTTACTTCTCTGGAATACTATGAACTGTGTAGATTTTCCAGGATTTTCTTTAAAGGTTATATATTTAAGTAAATATATATATATTACACACACACACACATATATGTATTTATATTTATTTATATTTATTATTTATTTATATTGTATTTATATTTATTTGTATATATATATATAAATACAAATAAATTTAAACACACATTCAAGTCTATAAATATATCACAGATTTAAATATATATATAGGTGTTGATAAAAACATAAATATGATCTCTCTCTCTCTCTATATATATATATATTTATATACACACACACACACAAGCACACACACATATATATACATTTTGGAAACATTTCATAGCTTGCTCACCCTTCAGTGACGTTAAGCAGGTGACAAGCACTACCTATGCACAGAGAGATTTTAATCACTTTTCAGAGCCACACTCTTAATATTAATGGCCTGTCAACAGTGAGCAAGCATAGAGGGGAAAACCTCCAATACGAAAGACATAGAAAAATATAAATAAAATTTTAAAAAACTTGGGGAAAACAGAAACAATACAAAGACCAAAGAAAAACTTTTAAAAAATGAGAAAATAAGATATTCCTTTGGGCAAAATAAGAGATTCATCCAGGAAACAAGAATATAATGCTACTTTTTAAAATGGAAAAAATGGTATGGAAGAAACTCTTAGAAGTAAATCCTAAAGATTTACATAAAAATGTCTAAAAAGGAGTAGAGAACGAAGTCTAATATCCTACAGAGGACAAAAAGACAGCAAGAGGTTATCTTATCTTACAAAGTTAAGAAAATTAGAGGGCCCGTTCAGGAGATCTAATATCCAGTGTACTAACTTTCTGGACATCAGGGTTAGAGGAAATGATCAAAGAAAAAGTCAATTACCCAGAACTAAGATTCTCCATTTTGAAAGGGCCCACCAGGGCCAGTTTTGTGGGCATGTGACCAGGTAGTCATATAGGACCTTGTGCTTAGAAGCACTCATTGTATAGTGCGCTGCTGTCACTACCCTGAAATTCTTAATAATTTTTTAACAAGCCCCACAACTTCATTTTGCACCAGGTCCTGTATGTTATGTAGCTGGTATGACGTCAACCTAGAATTCTATATGCAACCAAACTTTCAAATTTGAAGAAAGAGGATGTGAGGGCGATCTGGCTGCGACATCTGTCACCCCATTGATCGCCAGGGTTGATTCAGCTGATCTGGCTGGCTAAGCGGGTGTCCCCTTCCTCCCTCACCGCTCCATGTGTGTCCCTCCCGAAGCTGCGTGCTGGGTTGAAGAGGATGACCTCCCCCGTAGAGGAGAGGACCGTTCTTCGGTCAAGGTAGCTGCGCTCCCCTGCTTGAACCTCCAAACAAGCTCTCAAATTTGAAGAAAGAATAAAGGCTTTTTCAGATATTCATTGACTCCCAGAAGAATTTGACTTTCCATGCACTCTCTCTCTTTCAGGAAGCCACTGAGATGCATTTGACCAAAACAAGGACATAACATGAGTCTAGTGCAGATAGGTGAAGAAGGGAAGTCTCTGAATAAGGGATATGTGACCATCCTAAAAATTAACTAGTCTAGATGAAGTAGGAGTGCAGAGGAAAAGAAGTCTCTAGGGGAAGCAATGGAACTGACAAACAATACAACCGACAGGGTATTTGGAAGTTTGTTTTGACAGATCAGTTGAGCATTCATAAAATTATAAAATATATATGAAAAATACAATAATCATGAAATGAAGGAGAAAGAAGAAAGTTATATGAGATAGGAAAGACATTTGATTGACATTTTGATTGGCAAATGAATAATATTTAGAAATCACACTGCTTACAAACACAAGTGACTTAAAAACGAAATAAGGTACAATATGACTCTTGAAAAGATGAGAGTAAAGAAGTTGGCTAAATGAATGTATGAGACCTATTTCCTCTGTTATTAACATGGCTATCCATTGATAAATCTGAAGTTGATATGACTTGGAAATATGCTGAAGTAGGAAGAAATAAAAAGAGCTAAACTACTGAAATTTTTACTTCTGGAAAATTCGCTGCTGATTTTGACAATAATAAAAATAATTTTAGTGACATAATCCCCTATTAAAGTAGAATATTCAATATCCTGCCAACAACACAAGTGACTTAACCTAAGTCAGGCCCTTTACTTTGTAGTTTTGGAATCACTGACCATGAAAAATTTAAATGACTGAAAAATAACAAGATGTCAAAATTCATCTTGAATTAAAAACAAAGAAAGACTGAAAGGGTACAAAGTATCCCAAACATGAGCTGATGGTTAATGATGAATTCTAGTTGTTCTAGGCTTTAAGACACATAGTGAAGCCAAGGGGAGACAGAATTACGCATGATGAATATACACCCATTCATCACATGTTCCATGCTCATGAATTAAACTAACAGAAAAAAGGCACAATGTTTTAGATGTGAGATAGACACCCAAAGGGAAATATACATATACTATGTGAAAAAGAGATGGAGAGCTATGAGGAAATAGCATAAAGATTGAGAGCAGTTTGAACTATGATGGATGAATTTATTACATATTTTATTGCATATTTATGTAATAAGTATGCAATTTATTACATATTACATAGTTTTTGAAAAATCAGAGAAAGATACGTTGAGTAGTGCTACAGAAGTCTAATAATTAGAATGTGGTTGAGAGAGAACGAAGAGGTTGCACATGCCACGACACCATGAAACTGAGGTGTTCCTGAAGAAAGAAGCAACTGAAAGCCAGCCAAGTCATGTATTCTAACAGCTGGGCAAAACAACCTCAGCACCATTTCCATAAAAAATAACAAAGGCATGTTTAAAAGTGGGCTTAGGACATTTACCCTTAGTAGAGTACCATGTAACAACAGACTTCAAAAATACACTAGCAGAGAAGGAAAATTGATCATATTAAAACATACTTCTAAAGAGCTCTGCATTTAAAAAAAAACAAACAACTATGAAAAGAAAGTACAGGTCTGCTACACAAGCATCTGGAACCACAGATACAGCTGACATGGAAGGCTTCCTAGAAAAAAAGAGGGAGAAGGAACTATCCTGGCTTTTCTCATCCTCCTCACCTACCATGCAACCTCCTGATAGTATCTGCCACTGGCCAAATCTACCCAGGTGCCAGTTTACAAAGGCACCTGGGAAATTCAGCTGGGATGATATGGAGTAGAGCAGGAATAAGGCAGGAATAGATCTAAGGGAAAACAGGTCCTAAAACACAAGACACAGTCCCAGAAAGTGTCAGAAATTTTTTCTGAGAGTAGGAAATAAGGCAGAAAAGTGAGTGGCATGACTTTCCTGTCATGTTAGGGCAAAGCTAACCAAGAATTATCTGGAGGAATGTATTTAGTTCTCTTCACTTTTTACTATTGATTAAAGAATTCAGATGTCTTGAAGGTACTTGTTCACTGTACTTGGAGATTTTTGTCTGGTACAAATGAAAAAAAAATATCTGGTAGAATAGACAACTTGACTTGTTTAAGACCTTGTTAGACATTAGCTAGTTGTGCATCTAACCCAGCAATATTATTGTGCATCGTCTATATACACCTACTTTCTTAAATGCATTTTTAACTAGTTATAACTTCCTTTTTTAAAAGATTTTTTATTTATTTGACAGAGAGAGAGAGATCACAAGTAGGCAGAGTGGCAGGCAGAAAGAGAGGGGGAAGAAGGCTCCCTGCTGAGCAGAGAGCCTGATGCAGGTTTGATCCCAGGACCCTGAGATCATGACCTGAGCCGAAGGCAGAGGCTCAACCTACTGAGCCACCAAGGCACCCCAACTAGTTATAACTTCTTATTTACTCCTTCATTATTAGTGACTGAAAGAAAAACTTGGTATGTGTTCAGTTTGTATTTACATGTCATGATTTTACTTTTTTAAAAGTATATTTTAAGAAAAGTACAACAAATGTCTGTACAATTTATCCCCACTCGGCAAGCATAATAAGTAATGCCATTAACTCCAGAGAAGAATATAACAGATACAAAAATAATGACCAGAAAATATTTCCTCACTTCTTTTCTTTCTTCCCTTCCTATTTCTTTTTTCCCTTTCTTTCAGAACTAATAAAGACATGACTTTCCTGAGTTCCTAGAATGTAGATATAAAAATCAACGAAAATTGGCCCTAAAAATAGCAACGTGTTTGGGAAAGAGCTCTTTCCCTCCAGATCCACACAGCAGTAGTGTTATGCTCACTCACTTGATTTTTCTTTTTTATCTTTTTCAACACACAGTGTCATATTAGTTTTAGTGCACAATATAGTGATTCTCATTTTTTTTAATGATCAAAAATACAGATCAAGCACTGAGTCTGTCCCAGAAGTGCATCTTAGTATCACTGCACAATCACAGAAAAGTTTTTGACCTATTTTTGCTTCTCTTACAAGTCCTTATCTACTCCTAATTGAGCCAAACAAGGTAAGTAATTCAGAAAGATGGATTTCTGATTTTTACAGATGGAATGACATGCTTAAACAGTAAGAAAACTGCCCTCACCCAATTTTTCTCATGACTTGTTTTCAGGGAATCCTCAGTGGTCTAGGTTTTCTTCCTACAGAGTTGATGCTAGAATGAAACCTCATATAAGGTGCTTTTCTGCAAATTCCTCTAATTTGACTGAGGTAAATGCAATCCCATCTGTATTGAGATGCACTGCTAGTTTTCTACAGGAACTCAACTTCTCCATAAGACAGTAATGTGGAAAGAAACACTAACAGGGATTTCTTCATGTGAAATAGTTCACAAAATCTATTAGGGTCCTTATCCAACTTTCTTGAGTCCCGGCCATGACTTGGTTACAGTGAGTGCCTGGCAAGTATCAGCCTCAGTCACTGTCTATTCAAAGTCAATCAGTCCACAGCACTAGACAGACATCAGGCCTATGGCATATTAACTATAACCATATGTGATCTGGCCAGGAGAATATGATGACTTCTTTCTGGAAGATCAAGATTTCTTTATAAAATATCTTTGATATGATGATTAAACAGGACAGTTTCTTGGGAAATCTTTAATTCATATCCCTTTCCTTTATCCCTACAAAGATTCCAACTCCTATCAAAATAAGGACTAATCTAGAAGTGGGCACACTTGAAAATGTGTTTTAACATGCTTAAACAATTGACTCAGATCAAGCATTCTCATTTCAAAGTTTCCAGTGGTTATGGCATTAAACACTCAACAATTTGCTTGGGCAGATAACCTAGGACATCAACTTTTGACAATGTTTTTCCAGATCTTTAAGCACAAATGCTGAACTAAAGATTTCGATTCTGTGTTTAGGTAGCCTTAAATAGAGAGAAGATTTAGTTTTAGAACTGAGTTCCCAAAGAAACAGTGGTCAGGGGAGGGAATGCCTGGGTGGCTCACTTGGTTGTCTGACTCTCGATTTCTGCTCAGGTCCTGATCTCAGGGTTGTGGGATCAGCTCAACACTGGGCTCTGTGCTCAGCTTGGGGTGTGCTTGTTCCTTTCCATCTGCTCCTTGCCCTGCTAACCCTCTTTCTCCCTCTGTCTCTCAAATAAATAAATACAATATTTTGTTTTTTAAAAAAAGCAGTGATCAGTAAAATTGACATTTATATCATGTCAGAAAGATTTATGAACTACTTTGTTTCTTTAGCAGTTAAACATAGGTTGATCTGGCACTCAAGGTAGTGAAGACATTTTTTATGTTTTATGGACAACACTTCAAGATCACCGAGATACTTGTCAATGCGAAAATCAAAATGAAAACAGTAATTTATGCAGGTCCAAATGGTAGAACAGGCTCAGAAGTCAACACCTGCTTGATATTACAGAAAGGGTCCTTACCATGGTAAATTCCATCCTGTTCTCTATAGTAGTTCAACAGTATTAATTTGGGGGAGGGGCAGAGAGAAATTTGGTAGAATTGAATAACCCAAGAAGGTTTGAAATACTTAAAAAAATTTTTTTTTAAAGTAGGGCAAACACAGTTTAAATAGATTTGTACAGAGTGGTAAAAACTCGAGAATTGATGTAAAAGCTTAAAGTTGAAATTCCAAGGTTCAACTCATTTCTTTTTTTCTTTTTCCAGCCCAAACCCCTTATATTGTCGAATAATAGAGGCTTTTACAGTTTCTTAGAAACACCCCATAAGTAAACTATTAAATAATTACTAGGGTATAATGAAAATAAGGTAGGTAGCCAGAATCCTTAAAAAGTAGATTTTCATTTTTAATGTGGTTTTTATTATATAAATTATATTTATTATTTATATTATGAAAAGGGAATTGAATGTTCACTAAATAGGCAGAGGATGAGCGATTTTCAACATTCTATAGCAGGAGAAAAAAATACCATCCTATAATTCTTAGCCGGTAAATCCTTAATCAATGTGCTAGACAGGAGCTCACAAAGCCACTCACAAAGCGTGCCACCGCCATAGAACTAGGGGCTCTCTAACTTATATAATAAGGTAGAAAGGTTATTCTCTCTTTGCTTATTTACTTAAGGTCCATGCCCCTTGGGTTTAACAGCTATGCTTGCTTTTCAGAATAATCTCACAGTACAGAAATTTCATCTGCCTTTTATGTTCCCAGAATTAGAAAGAAATAGCTAGATATCAGAGACCAAAGACCCATTTTCTCCCCGTCTTCTTTAGGGTTGGTTCCCTGGGGAGGCAATGATCAATCAAAACAGAGAAGTTCTGCTTACTTGGAAGAGAAACCTTCCTGGTAGACTATACATTTACGAACCCGACTTTTTAAAAAACTTGCTCTCCCTTTCCTCCCACAGTGAATTCACTTTCTAAACTTATTTTTTTATTAACATTTAATGTATTATTTGCCCCAGGGATACAGGTCTGTGAGTCATCAGACTTACATATTTCACAGCACTCACCATAGCACATAAACTCCCCCAATGTCCATAACCCAGCCACCCTATCCCTACCAGCAACCCTCTGTTTGTTTTGTGAGATTAAGTCTCTTGCAGTTTGTCTTCCTCCTGATCCCTTCTGGTGAATTCATTTTTTAAGAAGGTTAATTTATTTATTTGAGTGAGAGTGAATATGAGCACACAGGTGGGGAGGGGCAGAGAAAGAGAGAGAGAAAGTGAATCTCAAGCAGACACTCCACTGAGCACAGAGTCCAATGCAGGGCTTGATATCCCCACCCTAAGTTCATGACTTGAGCCCAAGTTCAACCAGCAGAGCTGCTCACTTGCTCCCAGAGTGAATGCACTTCTAAGAGTATCAATCCTGGTTTTCTACCTCTATCCTTTTGGACTTCAAATTTATAGCATCTATTTTAAGATTTTTCCAAGATCTAAGATATGAAGGTTTTAATTTTTTTTCTTTCTTATTCTTTGGCCTTTACTTTTAAAACATTTTTGTCAAAGTAAATCATACACAGATATATATTCCTTTCATAAAAATTAAAAGTTTTTTTTTTCACTCTCTCAATTGAACTCTGTGTTCTTTTCACCAGAGACATCTACTTTAAAATATTTTGGTTGTTTCTTCTGGGATTTTTCTCCATATTTTTAAATGGAATATTTATTCTTTGATTTTTTTTGACTTATCAATATCAGATATTGTCTATTGGCTTCCTGTCATGATAGATGAGTACTTAGGTCTTTTATATTTCAGACTGACTGTTTTACATTACCCTAAATTCCCAACACTATTCTATACTACTCTTAACTTAATAATCAATATTTACATTTTTATGATCATGTACACAATGCTCATTACATGGCCGAAAAGTATATAAAGTTTACATTTCCATTTCTGGATTTTAAAAAATCTCCTGAAATTATTAAGTACCTCATTTTGACTACCATTATTTTCTCTATGTCTGTACTAAAATTTTCCCCCAAATACCATTTACATCTGCCAAATATCAATCAGCAATTTTACCCTCTTATTCTGGAGACTTGCGTCTTATAACTCCTTTTATTCTAGCTCAAATCTGGATGAGCTGCTCTCCAAATCTGAAACATAGCTATCATCCTAAGACCTGGCTTGGCTCCACCCCTATGGTATGGATCCCCTGTTTTTGGATTCAGTGAAATCCTCTCTTCTGAATTCTGCCCTGTTTTACTGGAAAGACCCTATTCTCCAGTAGTTTCTAAGAAAGTAAGCATGTGACATAAATCTTTGAATCTTTGAATGCCCTCTAAAAATCTTTGTTCTTTCTTCCCATTTGATTGATACTATGACAGCATATTCTAGATTGAGAAGCATTTTCTCTCAAAATTTGAAAACTTGACTTTACTTTTTCTGCCAAGGAGAGACATGTGTTTGGTCACTCTGTTCTCTTCTGACAGTGACTCCTACTTCTCCTTCTCAAAATTTCTTTGAAATATTCTATTTTCTAATGCCTTCTCTTTTTTTCTCTTTGACATTGTAGGTTTATACATTTTTACTCTTCTACTATCATTTTAGGGAAGGTCTCCATTTGGAAGGAAATAAATGCATGTGACAATCCACCATCTTCATCCAAAAGTAAGAATGTTCTTTTCTTACTGCCTAACTAAATTAGCAAAAAGAAGATAATGAAGTGTAGCTAAGATGAAAATTTCTTTTTGATGAAGTTCATAAACAACTGAACAAAATAACAATAATGAAGCAGAAAAATTACAGGGCTAGTATAGTATTACCTAATTGGTATTGAGAAAAATCCTAAGGTATTTTTCACAAATAAAAGATTATCTTTTTCTGGGATGGAAAAAAAGTGACAGGGGAAACTAGGAATAAATTATAGAGATAGAGATAGCAGAGATAATTGAGTTTAATCTAGAAATTAGAAACTCAGTCTCTTCATTTCTGTGCAGTTCTATACTTTTTCCACTTCATTTCTCCCTCTCAAACTGTAAAGGTTCAAGGAGACATACTCTAAGGGAATCTGTGTACTCCAAAATGTATGAGTCATTTTCATTTGATAATTTTACCATTAATTTTCTGTCTTCATCAGTTCCTTCAGCATTTTTTTTTTTTTGAAGGTGTGATAGTCTCTCACCGGTGTGAGGCTGGTTTTCCTACCACAATTTCCTTCTTAAAGAAACTACTTAAACAAGCCTTGGAACAAATGGGCATGCAATCTTAAAATGATACGGATAAGGTAGTTAAATAATGTCAAGAAACCATCTGAATGCTAACCACATGGACTAGAAGGCACAACCTGAATTCTAATAATCAAGTAAAGGAGCCATCTGGGCAGATGCTGGCGCTGATGCTAAGAAAGGGAAAATGACTATGTATCCCCAATGCACATTAGATTCACCTTGTGCTTTCACAGCCAGAGAGCTGAAGAAATCAGTAGAGTGCGGCAAATGTCAGTATATGCAAAAGATGAAGTTGTGAAAATGTTAATTTTTTGAGCTATCTCTCTTGGTGGCTCCCTTAGGCTGTTGTGCACTCAATCTGATTCAGCAAGTGAATACTGACTGGAAAGGCAAAATGGTTTTTTCTTTCATGCAGTGAATAAGCAAATGGTCAAATCAGCTTCTAATACTATAGCCAAATGCTTTTGAGTTTAATATTAAATGTAGTTGATAGAATTTAGAGAACTAAGCCTTAGATTAAAATGTAAAAGAAAAGAAACCACTGCACTATTGATCTAATTTTGTTTGTTTATTATTGAACACCTAAATTATTCCCCTGGTACCTGTGACTTTCTGTCATCCAAACAGTGTTACGCTCAAGGCAGTGATGTAATTTTTGCAGACAGATGTTAACAGCAGTTAGTTCAATAATAAAATGAGAGTAAGCCTGTCCAGTTAACTCTGGTGACTCAATTCACTCACCTCCACCACCAAAGATTTTTAGCCATGATCTTAACCTTTCTGCCACCTCTGCCATCAAGCATCCTCATCCCCTTCTTGCTCCTGAGTTCTCTCCTCTGATCATTCCATGCTTGCTCTCTGAGCCTTCCTCCATTACCTAACTCAGCTCAGTCTTGGCTGTTCCTCTCCTCTGGAAGGGTATGGTCACTGTAGGGAGAAGTCACTGCACTCTCTTTTTTTTTAAACAACTTTATTGAGACATCTTTGACATAAAAATTGTATGTATCTAAAGTGTACAGTTTAATGTTTTGATATATATGTGTGTGTGTATATATATGTGTGTGTGTATATGTGTATATATATACATATATATGTATATATATAGTGAAATGTCAACATAATTGAACTAAATAACTTATCCATCACCTTTACATAGTTACCGTGTATATGGGGAGCTATTTTAAGATCTATTCTTAAAGCAAATATGCCCTGACTTTAGCTATCAATCTTCTTTCCTAAGAAAAACTTTCTATGTGGATGTAATTCACTGCTTTCAACTAATTAAGTTCATAGGTTCTTGTTACTGTTATAATCAGCTTACAGCAACCTTAACTCAAGATTACAAAACCTCAGCACAAAAGGATCCATTCTCACCAAATTTCAACTCTCAGTTCCACTGTACACAACACACCCAAGGATCCTAACATTGATGTCTTCTTACATTCATATCATATCTCATATCCTAACATATCCAAGTACTGAAGTTTGTGTAATGTGTGTGTATGCATGTATGTGTGTGTACATGTATTGGTGGACACAAAATTCCAAAAATCAGCATTATTTCCCCACACATAACAAGTATTGAATTGGATTTGTTGTACTTTACAAATGACTAATTCAACATATGAATATACAGCTTACATGTGTATCTTTTGGCATAATCTCTTAGACCTAAATTTCCCTTGACAGTTCCATTCATTTGATATACTATTTAAGATATATCTGAAAGTCATAAATCTTATGTAATCCAAACAAAACCCTTAATGAAATATTCTCAACCTTAAAAATGAGTACACCAAGGCTTAGAGTTTTAACTAATCTGTCCACATCTATACAGTGAAATAGTAGAAGAGGTGTATCTAAACCAAGTCTCTATTTCTCAGAAATCCATTCTTTTCCCTTCTATGGCAAACTGGTAATAAGACCGAAGTTATGCTTAAATATTGATCATTGTCAATATACAATAGGGAGGGATTATTTTCCTCTTAAATCCTTGAAGTTTAAACTGTCAACTTTTGATGTAATCATTCCTAAGGATTAGCAAATCTAACAGAAAAGTAGGAAATACCAGACATCTGTTCTGTGTCCACATATGTACAGCCATGTAAGTCCTATCTTTAGTAGCAAATGGTCCCCCATACTTATCTATGCCATTATGACTTTATGAATCCAGTGATTCTGATGGAATAGTCAATCAGCAAATATTTCTAAGATAATACAATACGTTGCTTAAACTGTTATCCTTTGAGGAGTCTCCTTTATCAATATGAGAACATCATTTTAGTATGAAGTTTTACACACACACATACACACACACACACACAGACTTTATGACTCAGTAACAGCCTTCATTAAATGATATACAGTAAAAACTCTTGGGTTTGAAAAAATGATAAAACAATATAAGGCTCTGTTTGGGCTTCTGATATTACTTATTTCTGGACTTAAAAAGATATTTTCAACTGTTAACTCAGAACAAATCATGAGTGATCATTAGTTTAACAAGGAAAGACACAGATTGAAGTTTTTCTGGAAGGAAACAAAAGACACATCCATCCAGGAGAAAAGAAATCATTTTGGGGAACTGAAATCTTGACCGCAAAACAAAACATACAAAGGAACATTACTATTACTTGGCTCTTTTTTCCTTTGGCAAAAATCTAAAGATTATAAAGTGAAAGTCAGACAAGGGAGAAATTAGTGGTTAGCTAGAATTCCATGGCAACACACCCACACTTGTGAAAGCATCATGGTTCTTTAAAGATTATACATTATCAAACCCCATCTTAACATCTTGTTCTGAGAATGATGCAAAATGTCAATGATATCTGAGCCTTAATGTCACTTAGGATTACTGGGGCATTAAAAGCTCAAAGAGGTGGTCCTGTAATAGTAAAAATTCCTATGATCAATTCTGCCCTCTTTTTCTCCCTGGTGCAGCTGAATTAAGTCCCAGCTTTCAAGCAAAGTGACCTGGGAGCCCTAACCTGTCCTATTGCAGGAAAGCATACAAACTTGAGACTTCAAAGGGCTGTAAGGTAAGATGACTTGTGGAAGGAAACAGGGATGTAACTACTGGCAAAGAGGAACTGAAGCCCCATGGAAACCCCATTGTCTATGATTTTAAATTCCATTTTGAGGAGTCTGGGTCTTACACTACGTGAGGGATTTTAGGAAATGGTCATGATGAAAGCAGTTTTTGTGGGTTTATTTAGCTTAATTCTTAGCTAGAGTGAATCTTAAATCCAAATATTTATACTTATAAGTAAATAGCTGCATTTGAGGATTTTACTGATCAAGTGTTTAATTAAATAACTGAGAATTATGACACAAAATGAGAACATAAAATCAAATTGAACAAAATCACAAATTTAAAGAATCATTCACTAATTTGTCCTTCTTACTATCTTTGGTACAATGTATATAAAATATATTTTGAAGGGATATGATTATAAATGGAATTTCATTATAATATTATTAATGATCAGATATACAACAAAATGATGTTGCTTGGAGGGGACATGTTAGCTAAAATTAATCAGAAGAAAAGAAAGAATTGGATTTCTCTCATCTACCTAAGTCAACAGAAAATATAGATGAGTAGTGATTTTTTAAATAAAGACATAAAATCTGCTCTTTCCTAACTTTCTAATCATTCTTTTGTAGAAATCTCTTGTCATCAATATATAAACATGTTGCATATTTTCCCGTCCTGGCTACAAAATAATTGCTAACACTTATTAACTATTTACATTGTGTCAGAAGTTGTTTCACATGCCATATATATATATATATATATATATTATCTCATTTGATCCTGAATCAATACTATAAAGTAATTTATATTTGTCTTGATTTTAAAATGAAGAATCTGAGATACCAGAAGGTTAAGTAGCTTGCCCAAGGTCAGAAAACTACTAATTAGTTTTCAGGTAGCCATGCAGTTTTAACTATTATAATTACTATCCTATCCTCACTCCCTCCTAGCTACTATTCTTGTATTCTTTTGCCTTCCCTTTATTACCAAACTATCTCCCAAAATAGCCCCATTCTTCCTTCTGATTCACTCCTTAAGATCTGCCTTCCACCTCTATTATGGCCATATGGCCTCTACTATGGCCAGACCATACTTATCTATGCCATTATGACTTTTTCATGGCTGCATCTAAGAATACTCTTTGGTCCTTATGCCTCTCAAACTCTCTGCAGCATGTTTCACTTCTGAACACTTTGGAATGTTCTCCTTTCTTGTTTTCTCTAGCATCATCTTATCTTTGTTCGGTATGCCAAAGATGTTGTTTTTCCTCTGAATTTTCTTTATTTTTAAGTGTCTTTGTAGTACAATAGAGTATAACTCTCCCCTTTTAAACATTCGCCACATTAATGTTGACCTTGACCATGTGAGTTGCTTTGGCCCATGGAATGTGGGTCTGAAACAAGTAGTGGTCTTGAAGGTATTTGCATATTTTTGGCTTGGTCTCTTGGGTTCCTGTGATCCACAAGGAAAAGAACACACTCCAAGAAGTAGCTTGCTAAGGACAATGAGGGTATTAACCTACAACCTATAGTAATGATGAGCTGATCCAAGATGAGTTCAGCAGAAAAACAGCACACTTGCAAAACTATGAATGTGAAATCGAATATTTAAAACCAAATGTTACAAACCACTGGGAAGTTAAAATTTCAGTTCTACTACTTAGGGGACTGTGGCAAGGGGCAAATAAGTTAACATACATAAATCTTGTGTTCTCATCTATAAAATTGGAAAAATAACAGTGTCTGCTTTGCTTGGGTCATTGAGAAAATAAAGCCCATGAAATAATGTAAGTGAAGTTCTTAGCACAATGACTGACTTATACTATATATCATATAATATAAGAATAATATATGTTCTTAGCACAATGACTGACATAAAATCCAATTAATTCTTGTTGTTGTTACTGTTGTTATTCCACCAAAGAATATTCTTCTCATCTCCAGGCTCAAATATGCTACAAGGAAGCTGCTCAGGGATGTCACTGAAAAACCTTAAAATCAAATGGTACAATAATGAACTCATTATATTTCCTCTTTCTGTGTACTGAACATTCAAAATGGCAAGACATTTCACATAGCTCATAAACAAGCAACCTAGAGCTCCTCTTTGACTTCTTCCTTACTTTTTTTTTGCCCAATCTGCAATCAAAGTTCTCCAATTTTATCTTCTATATGTCATTTATCTATCACATTTTCTCCTTACGGCTATCACCTTAATTCCCTTATTTTACCATATCAGTCCCTACTTTAGTTAAGGCACTGCTAACCACTACAGGAGATGAAATTCTAAACCCAATAGCTTAACACTATCAAAGTTTATTTTTAACTCATAAAAAGGCCAAGTTCTGAGTTCCTGGTTGGTAAATGAATTAGAGTTTAAATTCCTTCCTTCATAGGATATCATTTTCAGTACATGGCTGTCATGATCACCGGACTCACTCGTATTAGTGGAGTAATCCAATGAAGTAGAAAAGAACATAGATTGTTGCATGTAGAAGCCTTTTTGGTTGAGGATGGAAGTGGCTCATAATTTCACTCATCTTACATTGAGAAAAAATCAGTGATATGGTCACATCTTACTTTAAGGAAGGCTGGGAGAGGCAATCCAACTGTGTGCCAAGAAGCGAGAGGTAATGTGTATAATGAGCAGCTAGCCATGCAATCTTCCAGTTCCCTTACTGTTTTTGGTTTCCAGTACTGGTTCTCCTATGATCCAATTCCTGGCAATAACCAGAGGGGTATTTTTGTTAAACATAAATGGATCATCTCACTCCTATGCTGAAATTCTCCAATGTCTTCCAGTAGTACTTTGACTAAAACCCAAACTCCTTCCTTGACTTACAGAGTTCTTTGTAATCTTGCTCTTGTTTTACCTTTCTGAGCTTGTCTCATATCAATCTCTTTATCAGGTACTATGCTCTACTCAAATTAATTTACTTTTTGTTCCTAGACCATTCAAATACATTTCTTTCTAGTCTTTGTACCAGCTCTTCTCTTCTCCTAGAAACTTCTCTATAATCTTTACAAGTTTAGTATCTACCTCCCACTAGGACAAGCTTAAGCACACCTTTTCAGAGAAGCTGTCCTTGGTAACTCAATCTAAAATAGTTACCAGTCACTCTCTAGCACATCAATGTATTTTAATGTTCTATATAGAACTTATAACAATGTGATATGTTTCTTTTTGTCAGGTATCTGCTTATTTTGTCATCTCTATTTTTAAAAAACTTTTATTTATTTTTAAAATTTCTTTTCAGTGCTCCAGAATTCATTGTTTATTCACTAAACCCAGTGCTCCATGCAATACGTGCCCTCCATAATACCCACCACCAGGCTCACCCAACCTCCCACCCTCCGCCCCTCCAAAACCCTCAGAATGTTTTTCGGAGTCCCTAGTCTCTCATGGTTGATCTCCTCCTCCAATTTCCCCCAATTCCCTTCTCCTCTCCATCTCCCCATGTCCTCCAGGTTATTCCTTATGCTCCACAAATAAGCAAAACCATATGATAATTGACTCTCTGCTTGACTTATATAATAAGTCTCTGCTTGACTTATTTCACTCAGCATAATCTCTTCCAGTCCTGTCCATGCTGATACAGAAGTTGGGTATTCTTCCTTTCTGATGGAGGTATAATACTCTGTAGAATATATGAACCACATCTTCCTTATCCATTCGTCCTTTGAAGGGCATCTTGGTTTGGTGACTGTGGCCATTGCTGCTATGAACATTGGGGTACAGGTGGCCCTTCTTTTCACTATGTCTGTATCTTTGGGGTAAATACCCAGTAGTACAATTGCAGGGTCATAGGGAAGCTCTATTTTTAATTTCTTAAGGAATCTCTACATTGTTTTCCAAAGTGGCTGCACCAACTTGCATGCCCACCAACAGTATAAGAGGGTTCCCCTTTTCCACATCCTCTCCAACACAGGTTATTTACTGTCTTGTTAATTTTGGCCATTCTAACTGGCGTAAGGTGGTATCTCAATGTGGTTTTGATTTGAATCTCCCTGATGGCTAGTGATGATGAACATTTTTACATGTCTCTGTTAGCCATTTATATGTCTTCATTAGAGAAGTGTTGGTTCATGTCTTCTGCCCATTTGTTGACATGATTATCTGTTTTGTGTGTGTTGAGTTTGTCTATCTCTTCACCTCCCTATCCTTCTGACAGTAGTGTGAGTAGGTAGAAAGCCTTAGATATTTTATTCACTACTGACCTCTACAACCTAGAATGTTAGCACTATTTGACACAAATGTGACTCATTATGAAGGGTGTTAAACTTTCTATGCACTGAGCTAGGACTCCAACATTCTACTGAGCTGAAAAAGACAAAACAAGTTTGTTTCTCACATTAACATTATAAAAGGCACATGTGGCTAAAAACCAGATTTACCAAGAAACCAAGAGGTCAGATTATGCCTAAAGAACCACTTAGTTGACCAGTTTAATTGTAACCTTGTCTCTTTCCAGTGAGCCTAAAAATCTAAAAGGAATATCTAGGAGTAGGAAACATATGTTTTTCTGTACTTAGTCAGGATTTCTTTTTCCAAACACATTTTGTTTTCACATGCAGTGAAACCACTAAATTTTTAAGTCTGAAACAAAATATCTTCTTTGATTTAATCAATTAAATTACTCTGCCTGTTTGTATAAGGAAATCTCAGCACAAAAATAGAACAAACTTATAATGTAATATTTAAAAGTTAAAAAGCACGGTGGTACAAAGAAAGCCAAATACTTGCTACTTAAAACAATATGGAACTTCTTTTAATATTTAGAAAATTGTAATAATATAATTTAGTTTAGTTAACTAAATGAAGAATGGAGACTTAATTTTGTTTCCTCTCCAACAGGATGCTTGCAGTGATACAGAGCAATAAAATCATAGCAATTAATAGTTGCTGAGGACTTTCATTATGCCAGTGTATATACATACTTTATAAGAATGAGCTTAGGAAACTAAGGCCTAATGAGTATAAGCTACTTTCCTGAAATCAGAAAGCTATCAAGTGTAACCACTATACATAGTACAAATATACTTTACAAATCACAATGTAATGGCTATGTCCTGGGCTACTGAAAACCTGCAGCCAGTGTACTCTGTCAGCTAACAGTCATGCTATCTCAATTTTGAATATTAATATTTTACTAAGGCATTCTTCTATGTTTGCTCTATAACTATCATGCAGTACATCCTATATGGACAGGATAGTAGATTCTGACAAATCTATTAGGAATTACTTTCCTGGCTAACACATCAACACATGTCCCAAGAGCTATCTATTGTGTTAGTCTCATCATGAAACTACCCAGAGAGGATAAATACAGTTGGCTTTCAAGAAACTTCACATCTATAACAGATAGCAGTGATGTAGTATCAGTGCCAGACCTGGCATCTATATAGAACTATAAAATTTTGCTTCTGACAAGTCTATGCTTTGACTACTATGGTGACCATCCTTTCTGACTTTGCTACTTCATCATCCCCTCAACACCATTCCTGCTTAACTATAGTAGAATATTGGATTCTATACATTGGAACTTAGAAAAATCATCGTTTCATATTTCCAAATTTTGAAGGATTTTTTTTTCTACAGTAATCTGGCTTAAGATCTTTCTTTAGTCAATGGATCAAATCTGTTCAGAGAAGTTTGCCATTAGAGACTGTGAAGACTAGAGTTCCAGCCTCTGCTCTTGGATTCATGGTCTTTATTCTTATTGCACTCCCTCATCTCACTAATTTTGGTTATCAGTAGCTTCTTGGGATTACTTGGACATAGGTACTTCCAAAAGGTATTATTTCTCTAGGTAGTCCCCAAAGATTACGATGCTTTCTTCTCTGATTTTGTTGCTTTAGTATTCTCCTCTCATCCTTTAAAACACAAATATTTACCTGACATATCATCCTTATTCTTTTTTAATTTATTTTTTATTTTCAGCATAACAGTATACATTATTTTTTTACCACACCCAGTGCTCCATGCAAGCCGTGCCCTCTTTAATACCCACCACCTGGTACCCCAACCTCTCACACCTCACCCCTTCAAAACCCTCAGATTGTTTTTCAGAGTCCATAGTCTCTCATGGTTCACCTCCCCTTGAATTTCCCCCAACTCCCTTCTCCTCTCTAACTCTCCATGTCCTCTATGCTATTTGTTATGCTCCACAAATAAGTGAAACCATATGATAATTGACTCTCTCTGCTTGACTTATTTACTCAGCATCATCTCTTCCAGTCCCATCCATGTTGCTACAAAAGTTGGGTATTCGTCCTTTCTGATGGAGGCATAATACTCCATAGTGTATATGGGCCACATCTTCCTTATCCATTCGTCCGTTGAAGGGCATCTTGGTTCTTGCCACAGTTTGGTGACTGTGGCCATTGCTGCTATAAACATTAGGGTACGGATGGCCCTTCTTTCCACCACATCTGTATCTTTGGGGTAAATACCCAGTAGTGCAATGGCAGGGTTATAGGGAAGTTCTATTTTTAATTTCTTGAGGAATCTCCACATTGTTCCCCAAAGAGGCTGCACCAACTTGCATTCCCACCAACAGTGTAAGAGGGTTCCCCTTTCTCCATATCCCCTCCAACACATGTTATTTCCTGTCTTGCTAATTTTGGCCATTCTAACTGGTGTAAGGTGATATCTCAATGTGGTTTTAATTTGAACCTCCCTGATGGCTAGTGATGATGAACATTTTTTCATGTGTCTGATAGCCATTTGTATGTCTTCATTGGAGAAGTCTCTGTCCATATCTTCTGTCCATTTTTTGATATGATTGTCTGTTTTGTGTGTGTTGAGTTTGAGGAGTTCATTATAGATCCTGATATCAACCTTTTGTCTGTACTGTCATTTGCAAATATCTTCTCCCATTCCATGGGTTGCCTCTTTGTTTTTTTAGACTGTTTCCTTTGCTGTGCAGAAATAAAAGGTATCCAAATTGGTAATGAAGACATCAAACTCTCTCTCTCTTTGCAGATGACATGATTCTTTATATGGAAAACCCAAAAGACTCCACCCCCAAACTACTAGAACTCATACAACAATTCAGCAATGTGGAAGGATACAAAGTCAATGTACAGAAATCAGTGGCTTTCTTATACACTAATAATGAAAATACAGAAAGGGAAATTAGAGAATCGATTCCATTTACTATAGCACCAAGAACCATAAGGTACCTGGGAATAAACCTAACCAAAGAGGTAAAGGATCTGTACTCGAGGAACTACAGAACACTCATAAAAGAAATTGAAGAAGACACAAAAATATGGAAGACCATACCATGCTCTTGGATCGGAAGAATAAACATTGTTAAAATGTCTATACTGCCTAGAGCAATCTATACTGTTAATGCTATTCCGATCAAAATTCCACCAGTATCCTTCAAAGAGCTGGAGCAAATAATCCTAAAATTTGTATGGAATCAGAAGAGACCCCGAATCGCTAAGGAAATGTTGAAAAACAAAAATAAAGCTGCGGGCATCACGTTACCTGATTTCAAGCTTTATTACAAAGCTGTGATCACCAAGACAGCATGGTACTGGCATAAAAACAGACCCTTAGACCAGTGGAACAGAGTAGGGAGCCCAGATATGGACCCTCAACTCTATGGGCAAATAATCTTCGACAAAACAGGAAAAAATATACAGTGGAAAAAGAGAGTCTCTTCAATAAATGGTGCTGGGAAAACTGGGCAGCTATATGTAGAAGAATGAAACTCAACCATTCAACCGTACACAAAGATAAACTCAAAATGGATAAAAGACCTCAACGTGAGACAGGAATCCATCAGAACCCTAGAGGAGAACCTAGGCAGTAATCTCTTCGATATCAGCCACTGCAACTTCTTGAAAGAAGTTGCTCCAAAGGCAAAGAAAGTCTCCAAAGGCAAAGGAAACAAAAGCGAAGATGAATTTTTGGGACTTTATCGTCCTTATTCTTAATGCTCTTTCTGTTTGCTTAGATATTATAAAAGTAGAAAAATAAATCCTAATGCACATATTAATGAAGGCCAAAACCTGAAATACTTCTTTCTCTTTATTACCAAAAAATTTGTTTGTTTAAAAACATACCTTCTGAAATCTCCAATGATTGGGATTTGGGGGAATACAGCAGAACAAAAGGAAAGGTATTTGGGGCAGTAATATTTCAGCCCTTCAAATCACTTGAGGCACAGAGTTAGCTACATCTAGAAGGACACAGAGGCAAAGAAGCAGTGATAATGTAACAGCCAGAACAAGCTAAATAAACATGTGAATAAATATTTAAACTAAAGGTAGACATCACTCCTGTGTTTTAGTATTTATGTCTCTTCTCTAATCACAAACTATTCCTTGTTTAGTTTTCTCTTCTGGTTTCAAGAGAAAGCATATTTCAAGAGGAGACATTTTAACATTTAACAATAAGGACATTTTCTACAGTTACTTTTTAAATTTTAACAGTTTAACTTTCTTTTGTTTATTTTTTTACCAGATTTCCAGATCTGAAATTTATTATTGCCTTATGTCTGGTAAAGGCAAATGTACTTAATTCTAAAATTCTTATGTTCATTTTGATTCTATCATTATTTTTAACATACATTAATACCAAAATTTGAGGAAAAAATGTATATAGAATATATATGTACTAGTGTATTGGTGAACAATCTGTGGTAAGTATTGTTGTTGTTTTTTTAATAAGTTGAGTGTCTAGCATAGTACTGGCATAAAAACAGACCCATAGACCAGTGGAACAGAGTAGAGAGCCCAGATATGGACCCTCAACTCTATGGGCAAATAATCTTCGACAAAACAGGAAAAAATATACAGTGGAAAAAAGACAGTCTCTTCAATAAATGGTGCTGGGAAAACTGGGCAGCTATATGTAGAAGAATGAAACTCGACCATTCTCTTACACCGTACACAAAGATAAACTCAAAATGGATAAAAGACCTCAACGTGAGACAGGAATCCATCAGAATCCTAGAGGAGAACCTAGGCAGTAATCTCTTTGATATCAGCCACAGCAACTTCTTTCAAGATATGTTTCCAAAGGCAAAGGAAACAAAAGCGAAAATAAACTTTTGGGACTTCATCAAAATCAAAAGCTTCTGCACAGCAAAGGAAACAGTCAACAAAACAAAGAGGCAACCCATGGAATGGGAGAAGATATTTGCAAATGACAGTACAGACAAGAGGTTGATATCCAGGATCTATAATGAACTCCTCAAACTCAACACACACAAAACAGACAATCATATCAAAAAATGGACAGAAGATATGGACAGAGACTTCTCCAATGAAGACATACAAATGGCTATCAGACACATGAAAAAATGTTCATCATCACTAGCCATCAGGGAGGTTCAAATTAAAACCACATTGAGATATCACCTTACACCAGTTAGAATGGCCAAAATTAGCAAGACAGGAAATAACATGTGTTGGAGGGGATATGGAGAAAGGGGAACCCTCTTACACTGTTGGTGGGAATGCAAGTTGGTGCAGCCTCTTTGGGGAACAATGTGGAGATTCCTCAAGAAATTAAAAATAGAACTTCCCTATAACCCTGCCATTGCACTACTGGGTATTTACCCCAAAGATACAGATGTGGTGGAAAGAAGGGCCATCTGTACCCTAATGTTTATAGCAGCAATGGCCACAGTCACCAAACTGTGGCAAGAACCAAGATGCCCTTCAACGGACGAATGGATAAGGAAGATGTGGCCCATATACACTATGGAGTATTATGCCTCCATCAGAAAGGACGAATACCCAACTTTTGTAGCAACATGGATGGGACTGGAAGAGATGATGCTGAGTAAATAAGTCAAGCAGAGAGAGTCAATTATCATATGGTTTCACTTATTTGTGGAGCATAACAAATAGCATGGAGGACATGGGGAGTTAGAGAGGAGAAGGGAGTTAGGGGAAATTGGAAGGGGAGGTGAACCATGAGAGACTATGGACTCTGAAAATCAATCTGAGGGTTTTGAAGGGGCGGGGGGTGGGAGGTTGGGGTACCTGGTGGTAGGTATTATAGAGGGCACAGATTGCATGGAGTACTGGGTGTGTGAAAAAATAATGAATACTGTTATACCAAAAAAAAAAAAAAAAGCTTCAGTTGGTATCTTAAAAAAAAAAAAAAAAGTTGAGTGTCTAGCATATTCAGCACCCAAAACAAAATAAAATGTTTAATGATCTCCAAAACTCTTGGTGGAAAGATTAGTTTAACTTATTGTCCACAATTAAAAGTGTTCAGCTGGATGTTTACACATTTCTCCAAAGCTTAAGACTATTATCTAGCAACACGAACTAAGGATAAAATGAAAAGAATAAGGTAAAGTTGGTAGTAACTTTAATTTAATCTTAAAACATGAAAAGAAAAACTATTCCAGATGAGTCTCTACCCTATAAATAAAGAGCAAACAGTCTAGACTCCCCTACCTGCCTTGAGGATCCTTACCATGTTCTCCACTTTGAGATTCTGTATTCCTATGGCTTCTATAACACTCACTTCTCATTTTGTGTAATTTTGGTCCCTCCTTACAGCGTTTTACTATTTCCTTTCTCATCCTGCTGCTTAAATGTTAGCATTGCCCATGGTTCTAATCTTCCTTCTCTTCTCATTGTAGTCCACATGCCCCCAAGTTCTATTGCCACCTATGTTGATTGCATAAATCCACATTTTCTGCTCCTCCTCAAGATTCCAACCAATATACAGCACTTTCTACTGTGTTCTCTATTTAGAGGTCCCCATATACTTCAACCTTCAAAACCCTAAATGAGAGCTCACTAACCTTGCCCAAACCTGTTCTTTCCTCTGTACACAGTATTTTGATAATGTGACCACCACTCAACCAGTCCTATAAGCAAGAAATGTGGTTATTAGTCAAATCTTAGGTTTCATGCTTAACACTAATACATCAGACCAGCCATTAAATGGCCCTGATTCTCCATCATATCTCATATATTTAACCTCTCTTCTTTACTACAGCCATGACTAGTTCAGACACTGATCTCTTGCTTGGACCATCAGTTCAGTCCATCTACTCCTGTGCCTATCTCCAGGTCCTCCCGCACTCTTGTGGGAGTGATTGCCTAGGCAGTCTTTCATATACAATACTATTAAGGTGACCTCAATAAGCCACACGTTTAAGCAAGGTAAAACTCTTCAGGATTCCTGTAGCTTTCAGAAATTCAGAAAGGATATTCCTTAGCGTATGGAAGATGCTAAGGAAAAGGAAAGACACTAAGGAAAGATTGCCTAGGCAATCTTTCATACACAATACTATTGAGGTGACCTCAATAAGCCACACATTTAAACAAGGTAAAACTCTTCAGGATCCCTGTAGCTTTCAGAAATTCAGAAAGGAAATTCCTTAGCGTATGGAAGACTCTGACAAATTACTAGTCAACCTTCAAGAATTAGATCAAATGTTTTCTTTTTTGTGAGATTCTCAACATAATGAAGAAGAGTAAACCCCCTCCTTCCAGTAGCATTCTTGCTGTACTACGCATCTCTGTTTTTATATTTACCACACTTCAGTGTGGTTGTATGTATACATGAATGTACTGCCTCTAGATTTTAAGCTCTTTGAGGCCTTGGATTGTGGCTTTTTATCTTTGAGGAGACCGAACATAGCTGTTCAGCACAAAAATATATTAATTTATCTGGGAATACTAATTTGGAATATGACCCAACACTGATGTAGAAAATAAGTTGGAAAGGGTAGAAAATTGTGACAAGGAAATAAGTAGGAAACTGTTTGCGATGGTACAAGCACAGAAGAAATGACAGAATCATAAATACAGTGCTGGGGGTCTGT
Source organism: Neogale vison (assembly GCF_020171115.1). Taxonomy (NCBI): domain Eukaryota; kingdom Metazoa; phylum Chordata; class Mammalia; order Carnivora; family Mustelidae; genus Neogale; species Neogale vison. Next base: position 77,908,138 of record NC_058093.1, read on the forward strand.
AGAAAGGGCACTGCTAAATTTTTAAGGAAATGATTATTTGTCTTGTCATAGAATTTAAATTCTGACATTCAGGAGATTTTTAAAAATCTCTTTAATCACTTTTTTGTATTCAGTTTGAAGGGCACATATACTCATTGTGTTCTCCCTTCCCCAAATACTCTTTTGAATCACTGCTGTGCAAAGCAGATGCTCAGGAAGATGGACTGTGTTACTTGTGGTTTCAAAAAGGACATATTTCTTGGATTTATAAAAACAAGACTAATAGCACAGTATGATCTATGAAAAAGTATCAGTAATTTGGAAATAAATATTTCTACAATAAAAGGAGGAGGTATTCTCTCTTTTTTAACATTCTCAAGTTATTGGATATGTTTTTGTATATTAAGTAGCTTTATAAATGTTATCTGTATCAACTTCTAAACTACCAGAAGCTCTTTCTCTAATATTGTTATTATCAAATAAGATTGAAGATATTTTGGAGAGCTTTTTCCTTGGTTTTGTATATTAGTCTGATTTTTTTATGCCCAAATTTTCAACAGTATAACATCTGAAAACCTAGTGTATGCAGATCTAATAGTTTAGTGTGACATTTACAAACAAAGAATTATTTTACTAGCTTTTTACTTTTCCCCAAGTTTTCATATTTTTATTAATTTTTCATTAAAATGTTCACATTTTTAGCTCTAATTTCTGATTAGGTTATCTGTGCCATAAAATTTTATAGAGATTTCTTTTTAAAATACATATTTCACAACAATAAGAATACTCAATATTCATAATATATTCTCATCCTAGTATAGAGTATATTCCCAACTACAGCTCTGTATTATTGAATAATAATAAAAATGTGGCATTTATTTTTAATCATTTTCAATGCAAGAAAGACGAATAAAGTAAGTAGAAACTACACATACTCTCACTACATATTTTAGAAGAATATAAAGAGGTAAAACTCTGTCTCTTTCAATTAGAAGCTTGATGTTTCTCATTCTAAATTTTTCCCCATGGTTATAACAAATGTTCATACGTACAAATATCTATGTACATAGCCCAACTTTTTGTTATTAAAGTGTTTATTGGAACTAAAGGAGACCCATCAAAATAACAGGTAAATTTATCGTCACTTTGTGTTTGAAATCACGTATCTATTATTATGTGGTCATTAAGTGTTTCAGTTGGTAGTGGAGCCCAAATCTTTTAAAGCTAAATAAAGTGTCTCTTTATTTAGGTTAAGTTGGTGAAGTTAAAGTTTCACCAGTATTTTTTTTTCTGTATGGATTTTTTATTACATAATAAAGTAGTCTAATAAAAATCATACATGCTTATGGTAAAGCAGTATAGACATGCACCCTTTTTCCCTTCACAACTTTTTTTTTAGGATTTTACTTTTAAGTAATTTCTATACCTACTATAGTACTTGAACTAATGGCTCCAAGATCAAGAGTCACGTGTTGCATCACCAGTATTTCTTAACTCTAGAGGGTCCTCAGAATCATCCAGAGAGTTTTTTCAGTATGCAGATTTCCAGGAGCTGCCAGGAACTACTGAATATATGACTACGGCTTGGTTTCAGAATTTTCAGTAAGTTTCCCAATAGTTTTGTGTTGGTCATCTAGATTGAGGATCAAAATGACTACTTTTAAGGGAATTTACATTTTCAAATTTACCTCCTTTTAAAATTAGCTAAAAGCTATTTCTGAATGACATATTTATGAAAAGAGAGATGAAAATCTGTGATTTAATATTATTGAACAAGTATCATAAAAATGCAGAATCTTGTCTGCTGCTAACTAATGATTCCTTATAAGGAAAAGAAATTATAATTTTCTGGTCACATTTATGCAATGTGCTGGGCATAAGCAAGAAACCCACTGAGTCTAGTCACACAAATTTGTCTCACTAGTTAGTTAACTTGGGAGATCAGATGAGACTTAAAACTCTCAGTTCACAACTAGCTGAATACTTCAAGCAGGGTAATGCTTTCAGTACCAGTCAGAACACAGAAACTAAAAATATGTCCATGGAGAGCTAAAATAAAAATATATGTGATGCACTCGAGTCCATGGAATTAGGTCAAAAACCACTAACTCAAAGTAAACTGCCTTCACTTGAGCTTTGGGATTGTTTTGAAATGTACGCACAAGCTCTCTGGGCTGCTGTGCCCAAGCCCACCACGTAAATGTTCAATCTTTCTCTTTGACTTACTACTCTCCCCTCCCCACAGTGATACACATAAGGAACTGGGAGTGAGGTCAAAACCCACACGTGCCTGCTTATCAGTGAGGGTACATTGAAGCAAGAAAGCACCTTTGGTGTTGCGAGCACATTGATATGTCCGTGTGTGCATGGCTGCTCCTGGGTAAACCTTCCTATAGCTCTCTGTCCTTTCCCTAAGGTCATAATTATGTGTGGCCCACGACCTCTTGCCTAAAAGAAATGAGGCCAAAAAACAAAGAGGACACTCATCTTCAAGTAAAGATTACCTGGCATAACTGCCTGGGGAGGCTCTCAACTGTAACCTGCAAGCCAGGGGTGTGCTAAGATTTATATTCTGCCATAGCCTTGGTTAACTGTAAAGTAACTTCTGGCTGTCCTGGGGGTTACAAACACTATTACCTATTGCACAAAGCTTCCACTATTCTTTTTTGTTTGTTTATTTTGATCTTTTCCATCAGTGGGGGAAAAAAAAATCCTACTTATCCTCCTTCCTTTCTCCTTTGCCTACTCACATAACAGCATTGTCTTTGCTCAGTAAACTTGGTTTCCTGAGCTCAAAGGAGAAAAGATGAGAGCTATTTTTCTTTTAACCTTAGGCAAAAACAAAGAGATTTGCTCATTAAATTGGATTGGAAGTCATTTCTATATATGCCACCTTTTTTTTTTAAATATATATGCCACCTTTAAGTATAAACTAGACAAGATTCTTGGAGGACAAATGTGAAACAGCTCAGGACAGGGTCACAAATGGGAATCAGAAAGCCCATGGCAGTGACTCCAGTCTTGTGTATAGACTTGGATGTTAGGTCAGTCACTTATAGCTGATGCTATCAGTATTATCAGTGGGTTTACCACTTTAGTCCATGCCTCTCCCAATTCCAACATCCAGCACCTACATCTCTTTACCTGAGACTTTCTCTGGATGCCAGCGCCCACTCTGTGTCACACCTGACTGAGAGCTGCCTCAAGCAATACCTGACAACAGTAGTGGTCACTATGATAACACCTTATCTTTTTCATCCCTTGCATGGCACACTCTGAGGCATGTGTTCCACACTGTTTCCTGGAGTTTCTCAATAAGGTCCAGTTTCCCACCCTGGTAATTTTCTTGAAAACACATTCTTCCATGTATTACTTTCCCATTTCCTTATTAATGTTTCCAGAGATCAGCTGGCCTGCTGTTGGGAGAGCATAAGCAAAGACAGTCTTTTGCTACATTAGAAAACAAATATACAAGCCAGTGGAATTATATAACAGCTCAACCAGATGGCAAGAAGAACCCCAGTGCTAGTTTTTTTTTTTCCAATTTATTTATTTTCAGAAAAACAGTATTCATTATTTTTTCACCACACTCAGTGCTCCATGCAGGCCGTGCCCTCTATAATACCCACCACCTGGTACCCCAACCTCCCACCCCTCCGCCACTTCAAACCCCTCAGATTGTTTTTCAGAGTCCATAGTCTCTCATGGTTCACCACCCCTTCCAATTTACCCAAAAGCACATACCCTCCCCAATGTCCATAACCCTACCCCCCTTCTCCCAACCCCCCTCCCCCCAGCAACCCACAGTTTGTTTCGTGAGATTAAGAGTCACTTATGGTTTGTCTCCCTCCCTATCCCATCTTGTTTCATGGATTCTTATCCTACCCACTTAAGCCCCCATGTTGCATCACTACTTCCTCATATCAGGGAGATCATACCAGAAAAGACCTCGAATAGCCAAAGGGATATTGACAAAGAAAGCCAAAGTTGGTGGCATCACAATTCCGGACTTCAAGCTCTATTACAAAGCTGTCATCATCAAGACAGCATGGTACTGGCACAAAAACAGACACATAGATCAATGGAGCAGAATAGAGAGCCCAGAAATAGACCCTCAGCTCTATGGTCAACTAATCTTTGACAAAGCAGGAAAGAATGTTCCAGTGCTAGTTTTAACTGCAATGGTGATAATCCTTGGTGTGCCCGAGCACAACTGCTAACTTACTTGCACAGATCTGGGATAAAATATAGATAGAAGAAGGTATTTATGTTTCCTATTTGACAGTCAAATAGGACAATGGTAATTATAAAAGTTATGGAGTTGAATGGTTATTGTTAGGCCATTGCATAGCTTAAAGAAAGAATGACGGTGTCACTTGAGCTTACTGTCAACTCAGGAGAGGGTGTGAAGGCCAGAAATTCTTCATGTAGTATTAAGTAGACATATATCTCCTATAACTAAAAGAATATGCTGTAAATTAAGCCTTATTGTTAAAAAAAAAAACAACTAAAATACAGACTGGGAAGTCATTTATGCTAAAGTAAGGCCCTGTTAAGAAAAAAAATGTGATCATGGGATATGTGGTGAAGAAATGGGTGTGGAATGCACCGGTAACACTGAACTCCTAAATTCATTTGAATCCTAACAGAGGTGTCTACTACTTCTAATAATAGGATCAAGTCTCAGTATGACTTGGTTAGAGAAGTATCATCCTTTTTATAAAAGAGATTATTCACAAAAAGATCTGCAGGAGCTTGATATTTTATACAAGCAAAAACTGGGACAACATGCCCAAGAATCAGTCTTGGGGCTACTGAAATATAAGGAGTAGAAAATAAGGTTGGATACACACACACTCTCATAAAAAGATCATGATCAGGTAAGCAGGAAGCTGATAGTTACTGCTATGAAGGAAATTTAAAAGCTCTCAGCCAATTTTCAGAGCAGAACCAGTTCAAGACCCATGACTATCAATTAGGAAAGTTGAGTCCACTTGTAGAATGACCCTGCTATACATAGCAAATACTGTAAGTAGCAATTCCCCAAAATGTCCCTCAAATATACCAGGGTATCTGTAAAAAATGGGAAAAAATATTCACATCTTTTGAGGTGTGTTGGATATCAGTGGAGCTAAAATACCATCATACACTGACTTTCTTAGGATATACAGATGCCAGTTAATAAGCAGAATCCTGGCCCAACCCTATCTCATAGTGGATCCATTATGTTCATGGATCCATCCTGTGATTATTTCCCAAGTCCTTGAATATAGAATCTAGACAGATTGGCAAAAAGCAGAACCTTGAATTGATTTCCAAAAAGCAAAAAGCAGAACCTTGAATTGATTTCCAAACCCTTATAATAAGAACCATTATGGTAGAGAAGACCAAGTACAAGTCCTTAAAACTGCTTCATTCTCCTTGGCCAAGAATGCAAATCACATGTAATATGGCATCCTAGGTGGAATAGTAGAGATTAGTGCTACCATCAAAAACTTAATGGGGGCACCTGGGTGGCTCAGTGGGTTAAGCCGCTGCCTTCAGCTCAGGTCATGATCTCAGGGTCCTGGGATCGAGTCCCGCATAGGGCTCTCTGCTCAGCAGGGAGCCTGCTTCCCTCTCTCTCTCTCTCTTTCTGCCTGCCTCTCTGCCTACCTGTGATCTCTCTCTGTCAAATAAATAAATAAAATCTTTTAAAAAAAACCAAACTTAATGGTTCAGAGACGATCATCTCTATCATATCCTCAACTAACTCATCATTCTGGTTTTGCAAAAATAGGCTAGATCATGGCAGATGACAGCCAACTGACCACAAACTTAAGTGGGTAATGTTCCCATTTGCATTTGCTGTGCTAAATGTGGCATTTTTTTCTATAGTAGATTAACAAAGCCTCTAATACATGGTATGTAACTATTGAACTGCCAAATGTTTTCATTTCAACACCCATCAGAAAGGAGGATCAGCAGTTCAGATTCATGTGGTTGGGCAGTAGCATCTGTTCACGATCTTGCCCTAGGACTGTTAGTTCTTCTGCTTTCTAATACAGTAAAATGTGGAGGGACCTTGATCATTTGGACATTATGCAGAGCATTACACCGATCCACTCTATTGATGACAGCATGCTACTCAAGCTTGAACAGCAGCAAATGATAAGGAAATCCATACTGTGACATGTCTGACAGGGAGTGGGAGAAAAATTTTATGATAATTCAAGGGTATGCCACATTGGTGAAGTTTGTAGGAGTCCAGTTGCCTGGCACATGTCAGAATATATGCTCCAAGGTAAAGAAAAAGTCATTTTATTTTGCACTTCAAACACTAAGAAAAAAAAACAGAATTTAATAGCCTCTTTTGATTTTGAAGACATTTTGTTCGTACCACATTCAGAAATGTTATATTTGGAATTAAGTCTAGTTTCGGGAATAGGTGGACTAGACTTCCATGTTGCACTGACACATCTCTCCCAGCTCACACTTATGGCATCATAGGGATTTCTGTATGGTGGAGCTGAAGAAATATCTGGGCATGGTTCATTGATACACCATTTCAATAAACTGTTGGGAGCTGAAAATGCCACACTACATTCTCACTCAATGATTGCTCTGGAAGTTGATAGTATGGGGGAATCCTTCCAGTGGGCAGGGCTTTGAGCATTGCATCTGACTATCAACCCTGTGAAGAGAGAGTTGGTCCGATGTAGAGATATACATGGACTTCTAAGCAGTGCCAAATGACTTGACTCTGTGGTTAGGGGCTTTAGTAAGAACAGGATTGGAAGACTCCAAATAATAGTGTCTAGAGAAGAACTAGTGGAAGGAATTACAGCAGTAGACATGAAGTATGGAAATCTTTGTTTCTTACATAAATGTCCTCTGTGGTAAAGACACTTAACAACCAAATGGGTAAAATTTCTTGTCTAATGGATAAAGTTTATTTTTCCCACTGGTCTATGAGAGTAACAGTTATTGTAGTACAGATGTAGGATATGCATGGGTTTTCTCTTATGAGGCCGATCCAACTACTGCCTCTGTTAACTGACTGATTTGTCATAATCCAATACTGATCACTTGCTATGAAATAATCCTTTAAGTAAACCAGCTGGTCATTTGGCTGCAAATTGGTAATATCTGACTCTTTTGTCCCAGAAAGGGTAGTAATTTGTCATCGCTAGGATTGATAAACATTGTGGGGTTGGGTTTCCTTTTTTGCCTTAGTATTTTATTCAGCAATACTATCCAAGCCTCAGAGAATGGAAGACATATCATCATGGAATCCTGTATAACATATTCTTGAATTAAAGGACCCATATTACAGCAAAGGAAAGGTGACTAAAAGTGCATGACTATGAGATATCACTTATTTTATAATATATTGCATGACTCCAAATCTGATGGCCTGATGAATGTTGGATTCATCTCATAAAGGCACAAATAAACCACAGGTTTGTAGATGACATTCTCTGTGCTACTGGGATCCTATCCTTTAAATATCAGTGGCTATTATATGAAGCTGTTTTTCTAATAGCGAGAATACATGACTCAGTAGATCTAGAAGTAGTCCTTTTATTATCTCTCCTAGTGGCCCACTTGGGTGATTTGTGCTTTCCATACTCAACTTTCAACTTGGCTGTATAAGAGCTACTGATTCCCAGAATGCAGGATGAGGGGATGCTTTTATAAGACGATGACTGTGTCATAATACATTTTATTTGCAAAAACAAACTGCTGGCCAGATTTAGCCCATGGGCTGTAGTTTTCCAATCCCTGTGTGAAATTGTTCCTAAGTATCCTTAACGATAGAAGATTCTGTATTGTATTCCTCTATATTTGGGAAACATTTTGGAAAATCCTTTAAGTCACAAGAGATTAGCAGTATTTCTATAAGGAGATTAGAAAGTTTATAAAGAGCATACATAATCTAAAATTACTGTGAAGACTTTGTATTTCAAACTTAGGTCTCTAAAGGTGAAAACAATGCATTTATAATAATTTAGACTATCTTTAGTAGTGAAAATAATTATTTTTGAACATGTAGTATTAAGGTATTGACAATTATGTTGAAAACACAATTTGAAAAGTAATATTCCCTGGGGAAATCATTCTTTTTTCAAACGGCAGGACTTGCTGACAGTGTTAGTCTGTACAAGCTTAGTAATTACTCCCTGAATCAAAATGAAATCACTTCCAGCTTACAGTGGTCAGAAGAAATACTACATGTAACACGTATAATAAGTTAGAAACATGAAAATGTTGTTGTTTAAAGCCTGATATATAATTAAATCAATTATGTAAGTAATGTAGGAGACAATGCTTGATTCCAAGAAAGATAGATATGGTTTATGCAAATCATTACTTTTAAATTGCTAAAAATAAATTAAATATTGAAGTATTAAATAAAATACATTGCCATAAATCTTTAATAAAGAAGATGAAATGTATGTTCAAGGCACTGAGAATTTAATTTAATTTATTTATTTATTAAAGATTTTATCAATTTATTTGACAGAGAGAGAGAGACAGCGAGAGAAAGGGAACACAAGCAGGTGGAGTGGGAGAGGGACAAGCAGGATTCCTGCAGAGCAGGGAACAGGGCTCAATACCAGGACCCTGGGATCGTGACCTAAGCTGAAGGCAGATGCTTAACAAGTAAGCCACCCAGGTGCCCCAAGGCACTGAGAATTTTAAAAAGCAAATCTCTCCATAATAAGCAACTGTAAATTAATAAAAATCACTATGTGTATCATTTTCCCTCCCCTTTAATTTTTATCCAGGCAGACTACTTAAAAGGATGAAATATAATGAAGCAATCTAGAAATTAACAGACATAGCTGTGGAACAAAATATAATTATAATAAAAAGTTAAATTAGCTTAAGTGCTGTTTTTAGAACTTTAATCAATACTGATAATGTCAATGTGATTTATTGGTGGGGGAAAGAAACACATGTCTTTGGAATGACTGCCTCCTCCCTTCTTATATCTATAAGTTGTTCAACAGAAAATTTTCACTTTCATCCAATTGTGTGCTTATGCATCCTTTTCTTCCAGATATAGGATAGATTACATCATAAAGAATTAAAAGTATATGAAACATCCCAAGTAATTTCTAATATTCATTTGTATGCACAGTGTATTATTTTTGTCTATAGTTATAAAGTAGTGTGTGTCCCATAAAACTCTATAGAATTTATTGAAATTCAACTCAGTGCTACAATTTATCCACAAAACATATATACATGCTGTGGAAGTTGTCATTTTTGTTTTTCCATTTTAAATTGAAAGTGTTCTCTTTATCCTCACTTCTACAACTTATCATATATGTCAGATAAACATCTTTTAGTAAGTTTATAAAGTAGGCATTAATTTTATTTTTAAAAAAAGTGATTGAGAGGTTCACATGGGGCGAGAACAGAAGGTTTGCAAATTAATCAGTAAAAGCTTCATGTTTTCCCCTCAATGTAAAAAACTGGATATGTTTTTATGTTTATTTAAGAGAATCCGTTTGCTATTAATTCTGAAAAAAGACGAGACTAATGAACTACTTTTCTATGACCATGTTTTCACTTCAGATGTTGTAAAATTAGGCAAAGAAAAATCAGTATTTTATGTTTATATTGAGATTTGTTGTGTAGAGAATAACATTGGACATAATACCATTATTTTAATTCAAAAATTATGGGTAATCACAATGAAAAACTATTTATTGCTCTTCCACCAAGTCAAAACTTAAAACATTTCCATTTCTAGTAATGAAATGTGGAGTCTAAAAAGTAAAAATACAAATATGTAGCCAAAGTGATAGGAGAAAGATAGAGGGGCATGTGTCTGACAATGAAAGTGCAGGTATTCTCAAAGATTATGAAGCATTTGCTGCATCCATGTTTGATGGAGTCTGGTCAAAAATATCAAAGATGAGAAAGGATAATTTTATTTAATTTGAATATCAAATCCACACTTCAGTAAAAATCTCATTGGAAAAATGAGCAGTTGTTTGAAAGTTGAGAAGAGTGAATTTATGAAGAAAAACTTATTTTGCAGAATACGCAGTGAGGTAAAAATATGCAAGGAAATACAGTTGGGAAAAATTACAAAAGGATGGTTTTAAGGGTGCTGCTCACCATAAAGATCTAGAGGGGTGAAAAATCTACATGTGATGGATGTGATTGGCTCAAGAATGGTGGGAAAATTTTTCTGTGACTCAATAAAATAGTTAAAATTGGATTCAAAGGCAGTGAGGAGGTAATTTAAAAAGAAAAGAAGGAGAGAATGCCAATGCAATGAAGGAAATTGGTTTTAGAAGTGATCAGTGAACAGACAGCCCTAAGGAGGGAAGCAGAGTTATCAGCATCATCAAGGCAAGACACAGTGAACATACTAATGATAAAAGAAAAATATGGATAAGGCAAAATCAAAATCTGCAGAAAGAAACAAACCAAGAGTTAATTTAGTTTCTTTGGAATAATACTTTATCATTCTACATTTCAACATTATTTGTGCACATTATTGTTAGTTTTATTAGCACAGATGGTAATACTAGATCCTTAACTAGGACACAGCAGGATTGCAAAGAAGAGAAGTGTTCTAAGAAGTCCTGTGGTTTCTGTTCCTTTATAGTTAATAACTTACTAATATCTTCTTCTCAGAGACGAAAAAGACAGGCAAAGGAAATAACTATTCCTTCTGGGGGTATGGAGGGAATAATTAACAAGATTCCGAAGACATGGAAAAATTTTGAACTTTCCAGGAAAACTCATTGAGTGGGAAAACAAATTGTTTTGCAATTGTAAAACCTTCTAATTAATATGGAATGTAACACATCATTAGTTAGTGCTTTGCAAACTTCGAAAGACAGCTTCAGTGTATTATCTCCTTCCATCTTCAGCATACCTTTGCATGGTTGGCAAGTATCATCCTATATTTCAAAAATGTCTTTGGCCATATGTTGCCCCAAAGACCATATAAACTCCTTAATCTTGGTACTCAATGTCCTTTTCTAGTTCCTCCCACATCCCCTTACAACATTTACCAGCTTCCCACATCCAAACGGACTCCTCCACACTCTATGACTGTATATCTCACTTTTCCACATCCATACCTGTGGCAAAGACACTACTATGTACTCACCAAACTCATTTCCTTTTCCTCCTGAGAACCCAGAGTTTTTGCTGATAAATGAGGCCATGTGACTATATATACAACTTTCATGCCTGTTTTTTAAAATCTCCTTCTCAATCTGCCACACAAGTGCTCTATTTCCTCGTTTTCTGTTCCCTGATACAGAGAACGTCGGAGAGGATTCCAAGGACACAGACTTCTTGGCACCTGGGTTTTTGTGTCACCCCTTGGAAGATTGCCTCCTGAATATTGAAATATACTACCATCTGAACAGGAAATACACCATTACTGTGATAAGCCACTAATATTTGGGGTTACTGTTATAGCAGTATGTCTGCTCTAATATTAAATTTTACTTGTCTGTTTACCTATTCAGATGGAAACTGTATTTATCAACCAAGTTCAAGTTAACCTGCTCCAGGAAAACTTTCCTGACCAACTCCTTCAGTGCTTCCTGATTTTCCCTATAATTCACCAGTTCTGTTTATTGTTCAGTGTGTGTAACTTCATTTTTAAAAATCAGGTTTACTGAAATATAACTTACATAATTTTAAAAATCTCCTAAGAAGTTCAGACCACTGAATTTTAATAAATGTAATGGTCATGTAACAACCACTACAATAAAGATCTAAACTATTTTCAGGACCCCTAAGAGTTGCATCATTGCCCTTTTCCATCAGGTTCCTCCCTACAAACTAGTCCTTGGCAACCGCTGATGTTTTTGGTCCCTATAGTTTTGCTTTTCTAAAATGTCATATAAACTGGGGTACTGGCTGGCTCAGTCAGTGGAGCATGCAACTCTTGATCTCAGGGTTGAGTTGAAGACCTACGTTAGATAATACTCCCTTGTATGGATGAACCACAATTTATTTATTCATTCCTCAGCCAAAGAACATTCACCTACAAGTTGATGTATGGTTGAATGATTTCACTTTTCTTATATGAATGCCTAGGGTTGGAATAGTTAGATTACATATAGGTGTAAGTTTAAATTTTTAAGAAACTACTAAACTCTTTTTTTTTTTTTCAAAGTGGTTGTACCATTTTGTATTCCAAACATTAGTGGATGAGTTCTGGCACCTCAGTAACATCACCAACACTTAATACATTCATTTCCTTTAATTTCAGTCACTTCAATAGTTGTGTAGTGATATCTCATTGTGGTTTTTTTTTTCTCATTGTGGTTTTAATTTACATTTTGTTAGTGATTAATGTTTCTACTGACATGAGTATTTTTTCATGTGTCTCTTTTGTCATTCATAGATCTTCCTTGATGAAAATCAGTCTTCTTTGATTTTCATTGAGTTATTTTTTTTCTTTTTTTAAATAGAGGATTGAGAGTTCTTTACATATTCCAGACATGTCATTTTTCACATAAATAATTTGCAACTATTTTCTCTTTGTTCATGGCATCTTTTCATTTTCTAATAGTGTCTTTCAAAGAACACTTTTAGTGGTTTTTTTTTAATATTTTAAGATTTGATGATGTCCAATTTATCAATTTTTTTGTTTTGTGGGTTTTATGTTTTCTATCATATCTAAAAATTGTTTGCCTAATTCAAGATCACTAAGCCTTTCTGCTATGATTTCTTCTAAGACATTTTATGGTTTTAGGTTTTGGATTTAGATCTATGGTTCATTTTGAATTATTTTTCTACATATGGTATGAGTTATTGCTAAGAGTTTATTTTATTTTTATATATAAATATCCAATCTTGCGGAATATCACTTGTTGTAAAGGCTATTATTTCTCCACTGAATTTCTACGTTTGTGATAAAAGTCAATTTGTCATAATTTATGTGTGGTCAATTTATGGACTTTTTTCTAACCCATTTTCTATTTTTCTACTTAATACCAATACTACATTGTCTTTATTAGTGTAGCTTTTAATAATAAGCCCTATATTCAGGTAGTACTAATACTCTACATCTATTCTTTTGAAAAGCATTTTTGGCTATTATCAGTCCTTCACATTTCTGTATGAATTTTAGAATAAACTTTTTATGTTCTACAAAACAAGGGCTGCTAGAATTATTATTGAGGTTGTGCTGTATATGTAGGACAATTTTGAGAGCATGTGCAGGACATTGTAGGGCCAGACAATTAACTATTCATCCCACAGTTTCAAGGGCTCTATCATGTGGTTTCAGCAGAGAGGGTTCTGGGAAATACAGTGTTGGTAGCATCAAGAGAGAGCACCTCCCAGCAAATATGGCACTATTTCTACTGGGGACACTGGCAATAGAGGCCTGGCAAAGCTCTGTCTCCAAGTGACTTCACAAGGAGTAAAAATTGACCCAGCTGTTAGGGACTAAAAAATAGAATGTTGTAAGCTCAGAGGAGACATCCTGGTGTTCGGTCTCTGAATGTAAGCTGCAGGACCTATAGTAGGGAGATACATCTAAGAGTCCACGACATAATATCCATGTTATCAAGAAATAAAATGCAACATGAGATTATCCTAATTCATCCTCATGAAAAATATGGTAACAGAAGACCCTCATATAAAAATAAAGTAATGTATGTGGTCAAACTTTGCAGAAAATATAATGTTTTATAAAGTTGAAATTCATTATTTATATTGATGTATTAGTTTATATGCATTTAAAATTATGCAAATAGAGATCATATATTTTTGTCATTTGATTTCATAAATGACAAGTAAGCAAACAGGAATTATTATTTCTATTCTACAAAGGTGTAGCTGAGATTCAAAGGGGATGAGTAATTTGCTGACGACCATATATTTGGTAAGTGGCCCAGACAAAATTTTGTCTTTTGAAGTCTAACGTTCTTTCCATTCTACTAAGCTCATCTCATTAAGAATGGATTTTCAATGCCAATTTTATTTATAGCTAACAATATCTGTGACAAGATTTTTGGAGTCTTCACTTTTGGTTGGGAATTGAAAGGAACATATTTGAAGAATCAGGAATACAGAGTTTATTTTTAATTTTTACTTACTTATTTTTTAATTATGTTCAATTAGCCAACATACAGTACATTATTAGTTTTTGATGTAGTGTTCAATTCATTAGTTGCATATACTTTTTAAAACTGTATTATAATAGATTATTATATATTGTACCTTTACTTTCAATAGTTATTTTGTAGACTTCATACTCTAAGAACATTTTAAAGTTATCTGGGCATTTCAAAGTTATCTGAGTTGGGTATTATTGTTTAAAATCAGAGGTAAAAACATAGTCACTTCCCTCATTTCTGATACATCTTAGCTTAATATTAAGTGAGGAAGATCTGTCAAATTGCTGTTGGATTGCAACACTCATTTTAAAAAGTGAAAAATTACTTATATCCTTTTGCAAGACAATAAGGATGGACATGTTTTCATTTTTCTTCCTCTGACCAGCCTGTGTTTAGGTTTAAAAGGCTTATGTTTTGGTTTTATCTTGCTTCCAAATAATAAATTTCTGGTTTGGAGTTTAAACGAGTTTAGCTATGCAATGCATTTTAATACCCACACTTAAACATATTTCCAGTCTAACCAGATGTTAACACTCTCATGCATTTAAGCCTTACGACAATGATAGTGATATGTGGCTCCAAAGTTAAGTTTTAAATAATTATGCCTAATTAAAAAAAATCCTTTTTGGGCATTTCTAATGAGCTTTTTTCAAAGTAAGGGTATTATAAGATAAAACAAAAATTCACTGAGCTAAGGCATTCTGAATAGTCTCTTTCTCTCCACTCACAAGGCCAACATCAACCACAGGAAAGAACCATTAGTTCACATGCCAATATGTTAACAAACATATATTGAATACCTACTATGTGCTCTGTATTGTGCATGGTGTCATAGATTGTAAAATGGAAGCTGCCGTTCTCATTCTCACAGACTAGAAGTGCAGACAGACAAATGCTCTGATGATCACCATATGGGATGATTAATGCTGTGATAAAGGAAATCACAGAATGCTATTAAGGAAAAAGAAAGTAGATCTTTCAATCCAAATAAGATAGAGAGTTTCCAAAGGGGATTATCCTTGAAATAACTAAAACTACAGAGGAGTAAAGTGGTGAATGGAATCCCAGGCATAAAGAACAACATAGACAAAGGCTGGAGGCAGGCAAATTGGGAAGCCTGCAATAAACTGCGATAAACCATTAGAGAGAAGGGATCTTGGGGCTTCTGCTGAGGATCCTAGAAGGGAGGCAGGGGCCATCTGCACATTGAGAAGTTTGGAATATATTCAGATGCTTGTGCAGGAGTCAGCAACCAATTTAAAGTAGGGAATACCACTCCTGCAGTATGGCAGTAGGGTAGAGGATAAATCTAAAAGGGGTGAGATGATGGCAGAGAAACCGACTCTATTTTGTTACCCAAGTAAGAAACATGAGGAGGCAGTGAGGACGGAAAGGAGGAGCTTAATAATGGTCGGGATGCTGTGGTAAAAGAGAGGGAGATGTGTGGGCTTAGGAAACTGGGGAAGACTTGTGAGCACCACTAGACTAGTGGCCATGGGAAGGGGAGGCACAAGTTGGGCTGAGAGAAATGACAGATTCCGTTGAATGATGGTAACACATACTTGGAGTTCATCAAAGTGTAGGGCAGAAGAGAATCTGGATTCCAGCTCCAAATCCTCACTTCTGTTAAGTGTTTGTGATTCCAAAGCAGGTTGTTCAGAGAACACATACGCAGTAATAAAAAGTAGTTGATGCTAAACATCTCCAGACGACTTTATGAAGAGAGAAGAAAAGGATATTAAAGATGGAACCATGAAAATGACAAAGTTAGGGGCGCCTGGGTGGCTCAGTGTATTAAGCCGCTGCCTTCGGCTCAGGTCATGATCTCAGGGTCCTGGGATCGAGTCTCGCATCAGGATCTCTGCTCAGCAGGGAGCCTGCTTCCTTTCCTCTCTCTCTGCCTGCCTCTCTGCCTACTTGTGATCTCTCTCTGTCAAATAAATAAATAAAATCTTAAAAAAATATGCTAATCTATTAAAAAAATGACAAAGTTAAAGAATGGGGAAGAAAAAAATGAACGTTGTAAGGAAAAGAACAAGCAGTAAGGAAGCTGAGGGAGAAAACACCAAGAAAAGATGCATTAGAATAATTATGAGAGCAGTATTTCTAAGACTGAAAATTACTGATTAAATTTTGTGACTGGAATTGAGAACCATAGTGAGACCAGGTACAGTGAACAGATGGAGATCAAAACCAGTTGCAAAGGGTGGAGGAAAAGACTGGACAAAGGGAAGGTCAAGGCAAAATGTACACCAAGAATTTTTATTGTGAAGGGAAGAAGAGAGCCAGTGTGGTAGTAAGGTAGAGACCTAAGAACAATAGAGGTTCTCTTATAAGTTTTTAATCAATTCTTGAGTATGTTTAAATGTTGGATGGAGGGAAGAGATTGAGGAAGCTAGAAAAAATAATAAGAGGAACAGGGATTAACAACAACAAAAAAAACAGTTGGAGAGGGGGATATATTGAATTAACATTGCAGGCACCTTAAATACCAAAAAAAATTTTTTTAAACTTAATGAATAGATATAATTGTATAACTCTATGAGTGGATATAATTATCCTCAATTTATGGATCTATGAAGTAAGACTGGAAGAGTATTAATTAGATACCCTAGGCTACACGACAAACAGGGCTAGAATACAAATCCAAGATTGTCCAACAATTAACATTTTCTTTTAATTACACCAAGTTTCCCAAACTTTGAAAATCTCCTTCTGCCTTTTTGACAAACATAAAATCTCACCTCTACACTCCCGCTGATCTAGTATGTCCCTTCAGTATAAATCAGTATAATCTGGATACTTTCACTAGCCAAGAATTTTAATCCCTGTATTTGTAATGTAGATCAAATTATATATATTTCTTAAAGATTTTATTTATTTATTTGACAGACAGAGATCACAATTAGGCAAGAGGCAGGAAGAAAGAGAGAGGAGGAAGCAGGCTCCTTGCTGAGCAGAGAGCTCAATGCAGGGCTCGATCCCAGGACCCTGAGATCATGATCTGAGCCAAAGGCAGAGGCTTAACTCACTGAGCCACCCGGGCGCGCCTCCCTCAAATTGTATTTTTTGATTTCCAAATATAAAATTACTGTCAACTATGTCTTTTTCAACCTACACACATATCCCCTACCTCAAGAGTCCCTTCCTGAAAACCTCTACACTACGTCAAGCTCTTTCCTAGCCTTACCTGTCCTGATGTTGCTTCCTACAGAGAAATGATTTCTGCCATTTGTCACTTTTAGTATTCTCTACTTTGAAAGACTGACAATATTCTATACGTAAGTCTACATAATCAAGAAACATTCTTTTTTTTTTAAACAGAAAGACTTGATCAGAGGTAAGGAGGCTCTTTCCCAGAAAACCAAATGCTACAGTAATAGCATGCTTCTTTCACACTCTCCCTGGTGCTCTCATTATGGAAATTATGTGAATGAAAAGAACTTCACATATAGGACCCAGGCTGCCATCTTATGCTTGCTTCAATGTCATAGAGATTCCAGGGGAAAAATAATATCTCTGTAGCAACATGATGATTCTCTGTGGTTTCTAAAATTTTGTAGAACACTAACAGTCCTAATTTTCTCTGAAGCCACCAATTCCTTCTATATGATACAAGCTTTTCTCTGTCCCTTAATTTTTATAATCTTTAAGAAGGCTCTCTTCAGCCCACGTTACTTCGGTATGTCCTAGCACGTTCAGTATGAATTACTCATTATCATATTTTCTTAGTCATTCCTCCCATATATATACAAGTGTGTTAAGAACTGCCTTTAAGAAAGAATATTTTCTTTTCACTCTATTACCTCCTCTTTCATTTTGCCCTTTTCTGATTTTATGACCTGAAAGAGCAAGGTTATTCCTCATGATGTATTGATTTTCTTGCTTTGGTAATTTTTGGTTTTGTCAAAAAAATAAAAAATAAAAAAGCCTTGAAATGTATCTCTTACTCCAGGACAAAATGATTCTTTTTGATTACTGTAAGGGCATTTGCTGGTTTAAGATCTCAATAGAATTATATAGATTTAGGAGAAAAACTGATAACACCTAATCTTTATATAACTTAAACATATTCTATGAGATCTTTATTGATATTATTAAATAAACACTATTTATGACATCGATAATGAAAGTCTTAATCATCAAAGGAAATTATTTAAAAGGGTCCTACAATAAATTAATCCTAAATCCTTGTTTAATCCTTCTTTTCTGACCTTAAGTTAACCAACAAATTTAAAACTGCTCTCTATGGTCCTGCCCTTAATTTTGCATCTGAAGTATACTCATATTTAGTGGTAATTATATCTTTACTTACTCCTATACTTCTAAATCAAAGCTGCTTTGCCTAAACAATTACCTTAAAATGCATTAAAACGGTGATATTATATAGACCTCATTTACTCCCATGGCAACCAAATGAAGGGATAATTTTCCCCAAGGAGATTTTCTAATGGCTCAAAAGGAAAATGTGGAAGGTATGCTTAAGGCCTCTTCTTTCTTCTCTTTGCTGAGCCATGCATCTGTACAGCTGTTCATTAGAATCTACAGAATGACTTCAGGTCCTGTTGATGAGCATAGCAACCCACCAAGGAACACACAGTGACATAGTTCCTCCAAAAATTGGCATGACATAATGCACATTGTTTCACTGGCCTGCAAGGGGGTTATTTTCTTTAGTGTTAGCTCTTAGGATTATGAACATATATTTAGTCTCTACTGGATTCTGAGGCTATGTCAAATCAAAAAGCAGCTTTCAACTTTCAATTTTTTTTCTTCTATAGAAGAATATATATGATGCTAGTGGTCTGCATTCTCTTGGTAGACTGAACAACTGTTAGACTCAGTATTGGCTACAGTGTCTTTTATTCACCAAGACCTGTAAAATAAGGGCCAGCTGGAAAATGCACAAGTTTTCTGGGATCGTAGTAAGGACTGGACAAACATAGTAAATTGTTTAATTAATAAATATTTGGTCACAAATAAGGCTTTGTATAAAACTGATGTTAGTGACAACATAAGTTCAACGCGGAAGCCTCCTGTCCACTTTCTTTGTCGTTATATCGAGAACCAGGAACATGCGAGGCTGATTTAGTCGACTGTCAGTGTGGGTACGGTGTGGAGACCACAGCATGGATGTACTCATGCAGGGGATGCCTACTGTAAAGGTTTCTATCTTCATGAATGTCACATTGACTAGGAGGAATGTGGGAGAAAGAAACTTGAGAGAAACATACAACCTTGCCTGGTAAATATATTATATTATATTATATTATATTATATTATATTATATTATATTATAGGGGTGCCTGGGTGGCTTAGTCCTTAAACGTCTGCCTTCGGCTCAAGTCATGATCCCAGGGTCCTGGGATTGAGGCCCGCATCAGGCTCCCTGCTCAGTGGAGAGCCTGCTTATCGTTCTCCCACTCCCCCTGCTTGTGTTCCCTCCCTCACTGTCTTTGTCTCTGTCAAATAAATAAGTAAAATCTTAAAAAAAATAACAATTATATCTTAAAACTGTTACTATAATTCCAATGAGAATACTATTTTCTGGAATTGAAGAAATCATTTTTAAAATTTATATTTATTTTTGTTACCTCAGTAAGTAGATGCTAACCATAAGCAGGAATCTGCTTTGAATTTACTTTTTTTGGGGACTCCATAAAACTAGCTTTTTAAAGATTAACTTATTTTTTAGTACCAAATCACCTTTCCTATGTTCTTAGCTTATTTCAGTTGAAAAATTTGTAAATGGGCTACCTATTACAGAAGACTGTGTTAAATATAAAGTTACACATCCCATTTCATAGAGTATCGTGACAGTTTATAATAGCAGATTCACTATTACTGATTTTGTGGCTGCTTTGTTTCCATGGAATCCGATCTCTAAGGTACTACCCTAAACAAAAATATCGCACATGTATAAATGATTACATATCTGCAAAATATTTTTGTTTTTATAATCACTAGCAGTTATACAATCTGTAATAATTATCATTTTATCTTAATGTTTACACATTCAATCTCTTGCAATAGGTTGTAGTAAAGTACCTTGAGAAAAATTAATCTGGTTTCAATGAGAAGCAATAAATAGTATTTAGAGCAAGTGACTGTTAATGACTTCTGTATGACTATTAATCTAAAGCAGATAGATGTTTTGCATGTTGAATTGGATATAAAATCAAGATGGCCATTAAAAACAGCAATAATGGCCTTTTCCAGTAAAATCATTTACTGCTACCCTCTGACTGGATTCCAGTTCATGAGATCACAGCCAGAATTGCCAAGCTCTCTTGTAGTTCCAGTTGGCACATTTCTCCACTTTTTGCTGAAAGGACATGGTGTCCCATTTTTAATAGTTCACTAGGTCTCCCAAAGGCAGTATACCGGAGTGAGCCTGAAGACTTTAGTTACGTATCAACATGCGGCTATAAAAATTACTTTTTCTTTCCAAATCTTAACGCGCAAGCATTCACACATGCTCACATAGACACACACACACACACACACACACACGCACGCACTTTTAAGAAAGTTAGCAAATGCATCAATTATTTGATTCATTCGCACAAAAAATGTTGAGTTCCTATAAGATACCAAGCACTGTGCTAATAACTAGGCCGTGGTGTTTAAAAGAAGAAGAAGAAAAAAAATTGGTCAGTGTCCAACTGTCTAGATCTACAATGAGAAGAAAAAGCATAAAGAAGGGAGTCTTTATGACTTTGATAGTGTTTTTTTCATTTTAACTATATTATTGAAAATCTGTTTTCTTCATTAAGAAATGAAGATTTTGGATTTAAAGTCATTTTACAAATTACTCCCCTAGGACCTGATTCTGGGGTGATTGTTTGGTGCTCCCTCAAAAAGCCCCTCAACTAAGAACTGCACAAGGCTATCTTCTGCCCCTGATTTCTTTCATAGAGCTTTCTAAACTGTATGGTTTACCTATTTGAGCTGCCAGTTAAATTTTTATTTGAAGGGAGTTTCAAGGCCAAGAACCAATTAGAAAGTCACTAGTCTAGATAGTCTTTTAGGTTTTCTTGCAGTATCATCACTCAAATGTTTTATTCTGGTTTTAAAATTTTGAAGTAATTATGTTTAGAAGTGTATTGATCTGTCACTAATCACTGCCCCCCCACCACCAAGGACTTCTGATTCTTTAATTGAACAATGATATTAGTAACCAAGATTTGGGCATGAGGTATGCTCATTTTTACTCAGTTCTTATACTTCTAAGCCACCTAAGGTAACAAAACAATGTAATATATGTGTGCATACTAATCCATGTATGCTCCTATATATAAAAATATTTATGTATGGAACAATCGACTAATCATTGTTAATAAAAGTTACCAAATCACATTGCACTTTGGATCCTTCCTTCCACTTACCAGCTGTGTGATCTTGGACAAGTTTGTTCATAAAAGTCAGTCTTCTCTTTTATAAAAGGAGGTAAGTGTAGAATCTACATCATTAGGGTACAATTTATTATTGTTTGGAAATTTCTTCATTTGGTATTGGGGACACATATTCTGTAAGTCACAGAATCAATCCCAGAGTCCATAGTTTCCTGGATGGTAGAAGCTGAATTCATTGCTCATGATGCAGGATCTCTGCTACACAAGTAAGAAGTTATGTGATTCACCAATTGTTTTCATTTTCATATCGATGAAATTTTCCGTTCAGACACTCAATACTTTTTAAAGCTGAGTGGAAACATTTTTAGAACAGTTAAGTGAAAGAGATAGGTGAAAATGTATTATTTTTTAATTATTCTTTTTATTTTAGAAAAGAAATAATAAAGTAGATAAATGGCCTCTCAGAAATCAATAAATAACCAGCTTTAGACCCAGAAATCAAGTCAAAGACAACATTCCATGAAAACAATATCATAACTACATGAGTCAATAAAATTTTATATTTAGATTCCACAAAATGAATTCTAGTTGAATGTCAAAGAGTTCTCAATATTCGGAGTTTTGTGTATGACATAGTTATTGTGGATTTTGTAAGGCCCACAAACAGTTGAGAATCTTTCCTGATTTATTATAAAATCAAGCAAATATTATTTTAACCTGATGAGTTTTAACAAACAAATCTAGAATAAACAGTTTTGTGAAAGCCTTCAGATCTGCAAACAAGTTAAAGCAGTGGAAAACAAGGACATTCCAAGAAGTTATATATAAGGAAAGGAGAGGAAAACGTGCCTAGCCTCTCTCTTTTTTGTGGCCAGTTAAAGATACTCATTTATTGTCAATGCTGGTTAATATATCTTATAATTCCATGTAGAAAATAAAATTCCTATTTTTCTTCCCCAAATAAGAAATTGGCTATTTCTCTGTTTGGTAAAGATTCAGTCACAAAAGTTATAAAAAGAAGTTCTCTACTAGGGAAGCAGTAACTAAAATAAAGGGCATTTTTCTAAGAAGGAAGAGAGGGACAATTAGGAATTTGAATGCAGGCTGGAGCAAGGCCAAAAAAGAAAAAAAATTTTCTGAAAATATTTTTACTCCTGTCCTAATGTCTGGTAGTTGGAGCTAAATATCTCTTCCAGCTCTATGGAAGGGAAAAGGGAATTCTTTGGAAGATTTAAGTGCTTGTCAGAGCAGCACAAGAAAAACACGTTTCCAATGTACGCGCTGCTTGTAGAGTACTTGCCTGGGAGATAGGTCCAGCTGTCATTAATGAACAGGGCCAGGAAAACCTCAGGGACCACAAGGAGCAGGGTATTGCAAGTGTAGCAACTCAAGAGTTCCTGGAGCAACCATCTGAAGTACTCTATTTCTTCCAGAAGTGAGAGGCTATACCAATTTCCAGGGGCTTCTCTATCCTAATGGATTAGGCCAACGTGTAGTCCCACCATTCTATGTAAGCTACAGGGCCTGGCGTTGAAGATGCTCTGCAGATTTCTTGAGCAGCAAACAATTTTTTCAGGTGCCACATAAATTTTCTTGGGGGGACAAAGAGTCAATCAGAGACTCACCATAGCCAGGAGAGAAGACATCCCTGTTTTGAGACATTGTAGGAAAGTGGCAGACAGAGCCATAAATATTAGTGGTGCTATTGATTTTTACTGTCTATTTTCTAGGCTTGTTTCTGGAAAATTTATTCATTTAAATGTTATATGTTTCATTTCATTTGAACCTCATGGTATCACTCTGGAGGAGATAGGATAAGAAATATTTCAGTTTTATTGAGAAGGAAATAATACTAAAAGTTCTATGTCTCAGTGGTTAAGGGAGAGGGAACAGAATTTTTCAAATCAAAAGTTTTTCACCATAATCTTGACATCTTCACATTAAACTTCTAAAATTCCAATTTTGAGATCATGTGTATGAGATACTCAATGTCATATTTTCAAGTTATAATCATTCTAAATTTTATGATATGCATAAAATAATTTTAATGCCTAAATTTAGAGGATTTCAATATATAACAGCTTTCTTGTTATAATTACATGTATGTGAGAAAATTAAAAATAGATGGAAATCAGTGGGGTTCCTATGTAATCTTAAGAATTTAGACTTTCGGGGTGCCTGGGTGACTCAGTGGGTTAAAGCCTCTGCCTTCAGCTCAGGTCATGATCCCAGGGTACTGGGATCAAGCCCCCCATCAGGTTCTCTGCTCAGCAGGGAGCCTACTTACCCCTCGCTCTCTGCCTGCCTCTCTGCCTACTTGTGATCTCTCTCTCTGTCAAATAAATAAATAAAATCTTAAAAAAAAAAGACTAACAACTGCTTTAAAAAAATTTAGACTTTCTACCCAATTTCCATGCATTTTAGACTTTCTATCTAATGCCAAACATATTCTATTTTAGAGATCAGTTTGCTATTGCCATTACTTTTTGCTTAAATTGTATGTTTTACCCCAAATCTACAAGGAAACAAAATAATTGCTCTGTGGGTACCTGTTGCAGCAGGTGTGCTTACTCCACACCTATACGGTTTTGTGATATCTCTTGGTTCCTGTCCTTTTTTTTTCTCCCAGCATGGGTGATTTGCCCTCTCCACCCTCTAGGTACTGTATGGTTGACTGCCCTTGATGCAAGACCAAGTCAGCTGATTAGTCACTCAGAAAAAAATCAGTGTTGTCTTGGGCAGTAGATTCAGCAAACATTTAAGGGTTTATGTGCCAGTTGCTTTCACTGAGGTTATCACAACAAACTGAGGTAGGTACTATTACTCCTGCAACTCTGAAAGTTTTAAGGACTTGCTCAAGGTCATGGATCTAGTTATTGCTGGGATTCAACCCAAGCTTTGGATTTTGAATTCATTTCTCTTTTTCCTATACCAACAACACATCCCGGCTAAAATCTTAGGGTATGAATGAACATTTGATAAGTCAACAGGAGCAAAAAGTGTAATAAATTAAGGTCACCATTAGAAATTAGAAAATATAAACCTTGAGTATTATAGTAACAGCCAAATCTAGACTCTTCACTTAGTACTTAATTTAGTGATATATAGATTTTTATGCTCACCTATAGCACGAAATGTGACTGAAAAGTATATATATGCCCTTACATTATATACACAAACTAACTCCAAATAGATCAAAGATCCAATGGAAGAGCTAACCCTATGAATCTCTTAGAAGAAAACATAAATAAGAGTTCCATGACATTGGATTTGGCAATAATTTCTTAGATATGATACCAAAGTATAAGCAACAAAAGAAAATATAGGAAAATTTGACTTTGTCAAAATTAAAAATTTTGTACATTGAAGGACACTATCAGCAGTGAAAAGGCAACTCATGGGAGTTAGGAGAAATGGGAGAAATAATTGCAAGTCTTATATCTGATTATGGATTAATACCCAGACTATATAAAGAACTTCTACAACTCCACAACAGCAATAAAACCCCCAAACAACCCCATTAAAAAACAGGCAAAGATCTCCAAAGAAGATAAACAAATGGCCAATAACATATTAAAAGATACTCAACATTACCAATCATTAGGAAAATGCAAATCAAAACCACGAGATATTAATAGACACCCTTTAAGATGATTCATATTTAAAAAAAGAAACAAAATACATGTTAGCAAGGGTATGCGGAAGTTGGACCCCTGTGCTCTGCCGATGGGAATGTAAAATAGTGCTGTCACTAGGGAAGACAGCATGGCAATGCCTCAAAAAAATTAAACATAGAATTACTATATGACCCAGCAACTCTACATCTCGGTAAATACCCAAAAGGATTGAAAGCAGGAATTCAAACAAATATTTTACACCACTATTTATAGAATCATTACTCACAATAGCTGAAAGGTAGGAGCAATCCAAATGTCCACTGGTGAATGAATGGATAAAAAAATGTGACACATGCACACAATGGAATACTACCAGCTTTAAGAGAGAAATTCCTGGATTCTTCTCCTACCCACTTGGGATAGGGAGGGAGACAAACCATAAGTGACTCTTAATCTCACGAAACAAACTGTGGGTTGCTGGGGGGAGGGGGGTTGGGAGAAGGGGGGTAGGGTTATGGACATTGGGGAGGGTATGTGCTTTTGGGTAAATTGGAAGGGGAGATGAACCATGAGAGACTATGGACTCTGAAAAACAATCTGAGGGGTTTGAAGTGGCGGGGGGGTGGGAGGTTGGGGTACCAGGTGGTGGGTATTATAGAGGGCACAGCTTGCATGGAGCACTGGGTGTGGTGAAAAAATAATGAATACTGTTTTTCTGAAAATAAATAAATTGGAAAAAAAAATAAAAGAGAAATTCCTGTTTATAATACAGCATGAATGAAGCTTGAAAATATTACCCTAAGTGACATATACTAAATGAAAAAGACAAGTAGTGTACGATTCCACTTATATGACATACCTACAATAGTCAAATTCATAGAAACAGAAAGTAGAATAATAGTTACCTGGGAATAAGTAGTTGTTGCTCTATGGGTACAGGGCTTTAGTTTGAAATGATAAAAAAATTCTGGAAATGGAATAGTGGTGATGGTTACATAACAATGTGAATTTCATTAATGCCACAAAACTGTCCATGGTAAATGGTTAAAATGGTAAAGTTTATGTTATGTGTGTTACACCACAATTTTAGAAATAATAATATCCCTGTAGTTACATAAGAAAGGTGAATAAGCAGTCCTTTAAAAAAAAATACATGTAGTGTAGATTGAGATCCGAGATTAAAGGAAGGCACACAACATACCTTTCTCTGAAAATTGACAAGGCAGTTTTTTTCCATTTATTCAACATTGAAAAGCATGTTAAGGTTTCCACCCACTTATTTATAAGATAAGAAAGTCATGGTTTCCTTCGCACAAAAAGTTCACAGACTATTTTGAATAAACATTATGTCATACACAAACCTGTGATGGCAAATCAGTTTGCAATCTCTCATTCATTCAACAAATTTCTAGCATATGCCAGGAATTAGTCTAGGGTTGGAGGACATGCAGTGTATTAAGGTTCCTGTAATAATACAGCTGATATTGCTACGAGGGGAAACAGAAAATAAACTAATGAGAAAATACATAATGTGGGATGGTGATCAATTCTGGGGAAAAAAAAGCAGTGTATGGGGTAGATGGAGTGACTGGGTTGTTTGTAGCAAAATGAGGGATATTTTAAAAAATGGTCTGTGACCTTTTGGAAAAAAGAATGAGAGAGTGATATTGCAGCAGAGAACTGAATGAAAGAATAAGCAAACAATGTGGATTTATACAGGAGAAGCATTCCAGGGAGAGGAAAATTGAATTGCAGAAACTCTGAGATAAGGATATTCTTGGATGTTCAAGAAAGAGTATGGAGGTCAGTATAAATGGAGGAAAGGTTTTCTCTTTTGTGGTGGATGTTTTTGTTTGTTTTTTTAAATACTCCAAATTTTTTTTATGTTCTTTTTTTTTCCCAATTTATTTATTTTCAGAAAAACAGTATTCATTATTTTTTCACCACACCCAGTGCTCCATGCAAGCTGTGCCCTCTATAATACCCACCACCTGGTACCCCAACCTCCCACCCCCCCGCCACTTCAAACCCCTCAGACTGTTTTTCAGATTTTAAAGGTAGGGAGATGAGAAATAATCAAAGGTCACTGAGATGCAGTGTTCAATGAGATGGAGCAGAACCAAGTGAAGAAATTACCTCAAGAAAAAGAGATCATGGGCATCTGGGTTGATCAGTCATTTAAGCATCTGCCTTTGGCTCAGGTCAGGATCCCAGGGTCCTGGAACTGAGTCCCGTATCAGGCTCCCTGCTCAGCAGGGGGGTGCTTCTCCCTCTCCCTCTGCATCTCCCTCTTGCTCATTCGTGCTCTTTCTCTCTCTCTCAAATAAGTAAATAAAATCCTAAAAAGAAGAAGGAGGAGGAGGAGGCAGAGGAGGAGGAGGAGGAGGAGGAGGAGGAGGAATCACTTAGTTATCTCAAATGCTGCTCATAGTTCCCATAAACAGACTGAGGCATGACCATTAGGTGTAGCAACATGAGGTCACTGAAGGTTGACAAGAACTCTCGTACTGGAGATGGGGGGTGAAAAGCCTGATTTAGATGAATCTAAGAAATGTGCAAGAAGAGGAATAAGTAGAGAAAGCACATACAGATAACACATTAGGATTTTGCTCTAAATGATAAAAAGAATGAGAACACTTAAGAGAAATGTGGGTTGAGGATTGCTTTTGTCTAAAAGAAAAATATAAAAGCATGTTTTTATGCTGAAAGCACTGATCCAGTTGGACAAATTGATGTGATGGAGAAAGAAAGCAATGGCTAGTCTTTAGGAAGGTAAGAAAGGATGTAATTTAGTGCACAGGTAGAGGTGATGGGTGTAACAGGTGGGGTCCTCTAGAGTTTCAGGCAGGAAAGCAGAATATGTAAATGTGGGTGCAGTTAGGAGGGTAAATACGCCACAAACGTACATTTCTTCCGATTTCTTTTATTTTCTCAGTGAAATAGAAAACAAAGTCATAAAGACTCCATCTGAGAGTGAGGGGACAGGTGATACGAGAGGAGAGACCAGGCGTGAAATTGTTTTTAGGGATGCATTTGAGTCTAAAGCGGTAAGGAAGCAGTATGGTTGAAGGCAGCATATTAAGGGATTATACGAGGTTTGTGGTCAAGAATTTACACAGAATATTTAGCATCACTGTGTTTTTATTCAGTCACATTGCCCAAGTGGTAGCGCAAATAATTTGAGAGTTGAATCGAACAATGTTGGGATTTTGCCAGAGGAATGTAATGGAAACAAGGACATTGAGAAAATAAAGGTCACTAATGCATGATGGAGGGGAGATAAATAAGGACAAAGTTCAGGGGCAAGAGTGCAATAAAAAGGTAGTAGGACTAATGGATAGTAGGTTCCAGTCAGATAAAGAATTTCTGGAGTTGGGACACTAGAGGGAATAAACTGGGTAGAGAGGATCCAGTAGTTAGACTAAAGTGCTAGGAACTGAGATTGTGGAAGGGGTATTATTCTTAAGCCTTGACTATGACCACAGCAGCGGGTGGTTGAGGGAGTGGGGAGAAGAGAAATGGATCAAAGAACTGAGATTCCAAAATTCTTTGTGGAATCACTATGAAATATGATTATAGGGACAGCCAGATGATAAACTCTTCAGGGACAGGGAGCTCCCTAAATCTTTGTACTTGTAGGCTGTTGTACTCACTGTTCATCTGTCTAAAGCATTTTATCACCATAAATGCATAAAATTCAGCCTTTTATTGCTTCAGATTTCCCCTAAAAGATCTCCTTATAATTAGGGCTTCCTATACCCCAGCCACAATAGCACCACCACCCTTCTAGGGGCACCCCTACCTTGTTACTCCAAGGTAACTCCTTGTTACTTCGGTTTTCTTCTTACCATTTATCTCCACCAGACGTGTTTTGTATCCATTCATCTGCATGTTTATTATTTTAGACATAGTCTCCAGGGCAAGTGCCGTAGGAACAGAAATTCTGCCTGTCTTATTTAGGAGCAACTGTTGTTGTATTCCCAGCACTTAAAATGGTATTTGACATATAGTAACCACTTAATAAATACGAATTTTTGAGAGCCTCAAATCAGCACCCGTTACCTCTTGAGTAATAGCACTGGAGAAATTATTAAAAAGCAAATGATTTTAGAAGGACTCTCAGCCCATTTCTTTCCCAAGTTTTATTTTTATCCCCCTTCTCCTTCTCTATCTCTCCCTGCTCTTCCTCTGATCCTTAAATGTTAAGGAGAAACACACTTAGATGTCCGCTCTCTACAAGTCTGTCTCTCAGCACTGCCTTCTCTCCGGCTTCACCCCTTCACACCAAACTGGGAGGACACTGACTCTCTACGCACCTCCCCCTCCTGCCCTCCCACCTCAAAATCTGCTGCAACCCCACTTCCACCACAACAGCTCTAGGAAGAAGTCCCTCAAAAAGGTCACTGATGACTTCATCGCTAAACAAAATGACATGGCTAGTCCCCAAATATAAAAAGTTAAGTTTGGGCTTGTCAGCCAGTTTCTTGGCTCCTCTAGCCTCACTCTCATTGCCCCAACTGATTTCACACTGCCCTTTTCATCCCTCAGGATCCAAGTCAGATGGCCCCTTCCCTGGCTGCATGGGGTCCCACAGCTGGTCATCGCACTCAGTGTGTGCTCCTCCTGGAGGTCCCATTTACTCCCAGGGCTCTCCTGGGTGCTGTATGTGGCAGGTCTCCAGACTTCTGTTCTACTTTGCCTCTTGAATTCTTCACCTTTTTACCTGGTCAGTTCACATTGCTACTAAGAAGACTGTGACTTCTTTGTAGCTTACCTATTTACTTTGTATCCTCACTGCCCTCCTTTACAGACGAGCAGATGGAAGCACAGAGAGGCTTAGGAACTTAGCTGAGATCATATGGTTATGGAGCAACTGATCAGAGGCATCAGAGCTCGGGATTTGAATCTTGGGACTGGGTATATTACTTAGTGTTCTATGCCTTGTTCTCTCATTTATAAAAGGGGATTTAAAAAAAAAAATAGTCCCTCTGTCGCAAGTTGGCTGTGAGAATTAAAATGAAAGAAAAGTGTAAAGTACTTAGAAGAGTACACAGTAAATAATAAGTGTATGTTAGGTGTTATTTTCCTTACCTGGGGCCTGAATCTGTTCCCTTTGCATTATATGCTATAGGGCAAGGAGCAAGACCTCCAAAGCCGGGAAAGATAGAAAGATTGTGAACTTCTACATGAAAAAAAAAAAATCCAAATGAAAATATACAGTAGATACACTCTATGGAAAGAGACAAAAGCTACCATGTTAAGATTTTCACAGTTAATTTCACTTAAACAGTATTTGAAATACATTTAGTTCATCACATCATAAAACTGAGTTACATTAAATTTACCATCTAAATGGAAGAGTGTACCTGGAATCTCTGACAGAATAATGAATAATTCTGTCATTTTCAAAGTCATAAAATTATTAATAACTTGAAGCTTTTGGTAAATAACATGTCATTTTATCTCAACTACAAAAATTAGCTTTTGGAGTCTAGACATTAGCTTTCACTAGTGTTTCCACTTTTTAAAATAAGACAACAGGCTCAAAATAGAGCCCTGTATGCTAAACCCCACATTACCAAACAGATACTTAATTATGGTTTCTGCTTCTCCCAGGAATGGAATCTTAAACCAGTTAATCCGGAATCACCTGATCAGCCCTCATAAAGGAGCCTCATAGATGTCCACGAGCCCTTAAGAGAAAGTGACTTTGCCACAAGCAATCTGTTTGTGCTGGTAGAACTTCCTCTGAATTTAAGAGGTGAAGTAGAGCACAGAGTCTGGAGACCTGCCCCATACCACACCCAGGAGGCTCTGAGAGTAAATGGGACCTCCAGGAAGAGCACATTTTGAGTGAGATAACCAATGGCAGGACCCTACGGGGCAGGTGAAAGGGCCTTCCAACCTGGTACTGATGAACGAAAAGCCGAGTATGGGAGAGAGTGATGCTGGAAGAACCAAGAAACAAAAGCAAACAGAGGGTCATCAAAACGAGCTCCTGATTTCCTTTCCTCAAACACAGACAATATGTTTTCATTCCTAATCTTAACAGGCCACCTGTTCGAATAATTATTACCGGATAGAGTTTTGTCAAACTAACTAAATGCAGTGTTGCTGCCCTTTAGACAAAAAGGGCAGGATGATCCGTTTCAATGTGCTAAAGGTACATACAGCTTCTTTTTCCTTGAAGAAAATTAAGTGTGATGACCTAGTATCATAAGCAATACCTATGGTAAAATATCAGACACTTCCCAAAACCTCTCTCATCAATTTTGCTCCTCAGAGTTATCTGTTGTTTGAAGTGCTACAGCCTTTTTCTCTATCATATTGGAGTCTCAGTAATAACACCTGTCCTTCTGGATCCTGCATTTTGTTATGTTCTTCAACAGTACCTACACAACGTCAGCACAGTCTGAACTGACTGAAGTGTTCTAATACCATCATTTTAGACCAAGCCTGCAGACAGGAGACAGTCCTTCCCAAAGATATGACATCTGGAGCTACTGAGCTCACTCTCTTTCAGCCTTGAATGGGGCAAGGGTAGAAGTGAGGGTACCGGGGGCGCCTGGGTGGCTCAGTGGGTTAAGCCGCTGCCTGCGGCTCAGGTCATGATCTCGGGGTCCTGGGATCGAGTCCCGCATCGGGCTTTCTGCTCGGCAGGGAGCCTCCTTCTCTCTCTCTCTCTCTCTCTCTCTCTCTCTCTGCCTGCCTCTCTGTCTACTTGGGATCTCTGTCTGTCAAATAAACAAATAAAATCTTTAAAAAAAAAAAAAAGAAGCGAGGGTACAGGAACCCGAAAAACCTGCTTTTGAACTCTGACTCTACCACCCGCGTTTAATGAGGGGTGATGTGGACCTATCAAGGTGTCATTTCCTTCACCTGTAAAATAGGGAAAATACCACTCAGCTTAAATTATAAGGAATTAAGGAAATGAGCATGAAAAATGCTCTTAATCAACGTTAGTTCACTTGAGCTAATCCGAGAGAGCACCTTTCTAGGTGGCTTACCATTTAGAATGATAACTAGCATAAGAACCTAGGCAATCAAAAGCACCTTGCTCATCCCAGCAGTCCCTGTCACAATCCTACCTTTCTGCCTAGTGCCTGGGTTTCTTTGTTGCCAGGAGGCAAGGATCTGAGATGACAGGTAGGTGAGTCATCTGCTTTTTCTTGCATGATTGCACCAAAGACAGTAAACAACATTTCAGTGGTAGCCAGACTGCCTTTCATGCACTGTTTGAAAGTCTTAACTTTGCTTTTATTTAATGTTTCTTAGTGTCCAGCTGAAGAATATAAATTTTGATTAAAGTCTTCCTCATGGATTTGCACTAAAGACATTATTATTCTCCATATGTCTATGAAAGAATAACTTTGCTTTAACCTCAAAGGCATGTTTCCTTTTCTTTAAATCATTAGACAAAAGAAATCTTTAAAGGGTGTAGAAATGAGGCCTTCTTTGGTAAAACTAAAGGAGACACAAGAAACAGCTTTTCCCTCTTGCCTAATGGATTGTGAAATTTTTCAGTGTAATTTGTATTTCTCAAAGAAGCACTTATCTTACCATGCTCTGTTTCATATTGCCTTTTTATCTAAGTCACCTGAGGAAATATTTTGTATAAACTAGATATTTTCATCCATAAAATATCCTTGAGTTTCCATTTTATAAATGAAAACATGGCAGTAAAAGAAATCTAATTCTCCTAAAAAACACTCTTAAAAGAGTGCTCAAATTCAAACACAACCTAGATTCATTAAAATTAAGCATGTTTAATTTGAATAAGATGTTTTTATTAATAATATGTAATCATGAATAATCATTAGGATGTAATTATTTTGAAAAGTGACTCAATCCAATTTTCTGGGTCAAAATGCTCACCTAAACATATCCTCAGTTACCAGTTTGGAGAGCAGTGTGAAGATTCCTTAAGAAATTAAAAATAGAGCTACCCTATAACCTGCAATTGCACTACTGGGTATACTCCAAAGAACAGATGTAGTGAAAAGAAGGGCCATCTGTACCCCAATGTTCATTGCAGCAATGGCCATAGTTGCCAAACTGTGGAAAGAACCAAGATGCCCTTCAATGGACAAATGGATAAGGAAGATGTGGTCCATATACACTACGGAGTATTATGCCTCCATCAGAAAGGATCAATACACGACTTTTTTTTTTTTAAAGATTTTATTTATTTATTTGACAGACAGAGATCACAAGTAGGCAGAGAGGCAGGCAGAGAGAGAGAGGAAGGGAAGTGGGCTCTCCGCTGAGCAGAGAGCCCGATGCGGAACTCGATCCCAGGACCCTGGGATCATGACCTGAGCCAAAGGTAGAGGCTTTAACCCACTGAGCCACCCAGCGCCCAATATCCAACTTTTTTTTATCAACATGGACAAGACTGGAAGAGATTATGCTGAGTGAAATAAGTCAAGCAGAGAGAGTAAATTATCACATGGTTTTCCTTATTTGTGGAGCATAACAAATAACATGGAGGACATAGGGAGATGGAGAGGAGAAGGGAGTTGAGGGAAATTGGAGGGGGAGAGAACCACGAGAGACTATGGACTCTGCAAAACAATCTGAGGGTTTTGAAGGGGCGGGGGGTGGGAGGTTGGGGGAACCAGGTGGTGGGTATTGGAGAGGGCACGTATTGCATGGAGCACTGAGTGTGGTGCATAAACAATGAATTCTGTTACAGTGAAAAGAAATTTTTAAAAAAATCGTAAAAAGAAAAAAAATACCCTCATTTCTACAAGCTCTGTTTGGCCTAGGAGAATCTTGCGCATTTCCAAATTCTGAACAATCAGAAATTATAAGGCAAAGGCTGATCCCTTTTTCAGGGAAAAGTAAATATTCTACTTCTATCTATGACAAAGTTTCACAGAAACAGTTGAATCATAATCACTTGCAGAACTTTTTAAAAATATTAATGCTCTATGAGATTTTGACTCAGCTGGTTTACAATGTGTGGGTTTCATAACACACTTCACAATGCAATTATGTTTATCTTTTATGAAAGAAGGAAAGGCGTTTCATTTTCTAAAGGCCTAAACTGAATTTACTTGAGGTAGAGAGCGTGATACCCATATATTCATCATCCTGCCTCATCGTAGATATATAAACCTACCACCAAGTGACCCATATAAAGCAAGCTCCTAGTTTGAGTTTGGGCATAGATCACTGAGATTATGCTATAAAATGCAACTTTTATTGAAGAATGATTTATGGGAGTTGTTGAATTAAACAAGGCCAAGGTAAGTAGCAAAATGAAATATACACAGTCTGTAGGATTTGCAGAATGGTCAAAAAGGTTTCAAAATAAACAAATGGAAGTTCTTAGAACATTTGTAAAATATGCAACTTGTGTTTCCATTTGCTTTCAGGTAAATTATATCAAATTTAAATGTTATTTTTGAGAAAGTTTGTCCAATAAATTATCCCAGCATTATTTCTGCATGGCTAATGTCTGCTCTCAACAATGAAGACTAGCTTGCTGTCAAAACGTTTAGAAAACAAAACAAAACAAAACAAAAAACGTTTAGAGAGGCTCCAAGTGGAATGAATTCTGATGAACAAAATTTCTGAAACCTATTTTTGTCCTCCACTCCCCATTTTTCTTTGGACCATTAATCTAAGCCAGAAGCACCTTGTCTTATAAAACTTACTTCATAAAATTACCTCTTATAAAACAGAAGAAAATGGAAACTTTGAAATTAGAAATGAAATACAAGAAAAGTAAAATAAAGAAACAAAGGAAACAAGCAACTCCTTAACTAGACCTAGCATTTTAATGTTCAAGCAGGGAAACTGGTTAAGGAAGTTTACCCTGAAAATTGTATGGTTATGTTATATATCATTAAAATAGCTACATTGTCAGGGACAATAGCTAACTTTTCTATGGCCCTGATATTAAAACAGGTGGAAATTAACTAAAATCTGGGTCCTAGAAATAACTTACTGATGATGAATATTTTCACATGTCAAGTGGATTAACTGAAGAAAAATTGTTTGTTTACTTCTAATATTAAATATCTTTTGGAATAACACAAAGATTTTATTTCCTTGAAGCAGGAATAACACATACTGGAAAGTGGACTTCCCTTTAAGAAAAAGGGCATAAACATGTTCATGTGTTCATGTGTGTCCACGGGGCTTGGCGGGTAGTTTTTTGTTTTGTTTTGGTTTTGGTTTTGTTTTGGGGTTTTTTGTTTGTTTGTTTGTTTAAAGTTTTTTTTTCCAATTTATTTATTTTCAGAAAAACATTATTCATTATTTTTTCACCACACCTAGTGCTCCATGCAAGCCGTGCCCTCTATAATACCCACTACCTGGTACCCCAACCTCCCACCCCCCTTCCACTTCAAACCCCTCAGATTGTTTTTCAGAGTCCATAATCTCTCATGGGTTTTTTGGTTTTTGTGTTTTTTTTTTCAAGAGTCATGAAAGAAAATAATTTTTTAAATAAAGTTTTCTAAAGATAAATTTTCTCAGCATGCCTGTGTGGCTTAGTTAGACAGTCAACTCTTGATTTTGGCTTAGGTCATGATTTCAGGGTCCTGGGATCGAACCCTGACTTGTGCTCTGCACTCAATAAGGAGTCTGATTGAGGATTCTCTCTCTCCCTCTTTCTCTCCTCACTTGTGGGCTCTCTTTCTCTCTAATATAAATAAATGAATCTTAAAAGAAAAATTTTCTGTCACCTAACACCCTAAAATACCTCTTAAATGTATACCAAATGTTACTATAAAAGGTTAACAAGTATCCAAAATGAGGTCAGTAACTCACTCTTCAATAAGAGCCGGCTCATCTCATATGCCCTGCTATACAAATTATTACATTTTTGAAATACAAACAGATATATTTTCTGATGAAACTCTACCCCTACTTTATGTAATCTAAGTGAAATTTCTAGCTATAAAAGGTAGAGAAATATTCCTGGCTTGCATATATCTATCTTTATCTATCTCTTAATGACATTTTTGTAGATGCTCTCATTTCTCTTTATCAGTGTGCACTCATGTGTGAACTCTTACAGTCTACCTTCTAGTTCCCCTCCCTGGAGATTCAGCAGCTCCAGAAACTCCATCCTGATCTAGTCAGATATTTCAATATTTGAGTATGAGACACAGTTTTATTTTAGCCATTATGTGAACATAGCATAACTCCTTACTTATAAAATTTCCTTTACAATCACTGAATGAACAACTAATAAGAAGAAAGTTGTTCTTATTTTAGTGTTTTATTGTGTTTATATGGGACATTTTCTTTGAAGAAACTCCAAATTTGGTATATTCTTTTCTTTAGTTTTCTGCTATATATTAAAAGAATTTGCTCACAGTTGGTGCTGCAAATTACTTACATTTGTTGATGAGAATTTGGTATTTAATGTTTGCTTTACAGCTATTAAATAAGATTTTATGATTTGGCTGAGAACATTTCACTTCTTTCTTATTACACCTGGACCAAACTTGGTAGCCTAATCAAGAACTTTTTTCAAAGATTCAGAAGTGAAAAATACCACTTAAATGTTAAATAGAATTATGCTGAATTTTCCATTTAAAATATATGATAATCATATACAGTGGAAAAAAAGACAGTCTCTTCAATAAATGGTGCTGGGAAAACTGGGCAGCTATATGTAGAAGAATGAAACTCGACCATTCTCTTACACCGTACACAAAGATAAACTCAAAATGGATAAAAGACCTCAACGTGAGACAGGAATCTATCAGAATCCTAGAGGAGAACATAGGCAGTAATCTCTTTGATATCAGCCACAGCAACTTCTTTCAAGATATGTCTCCAAAGGCAAAGGAAACAAAAGCGAAAATAAACTTTTGGGACTTCATCAAAATCAAAAGCTTCTGCACAGCAAAGGAAACAGTCAACAAAACAAAGAGGCAACCCACGGAATGGGAGAAGATATTTGCAAATGACAGTACAGACAAAAGGTTGATATCCAGGATCACTGAAATGGAATGATAATGAAATAATTTAGTGTAGAACACAACTTGTGTTAGTATAAAATCAATAGACTCTGTAGTACTTATAACTAGAGGCTCCAGTGTATTATATTGAGGAAGCATGGAGTGGAAAATAAGATACTTTCCCTATTCTTTAGAATCTTACACAGGATAAGGTGACTATATATTATATGTATGTGTATGTATATGCATATGTTTATGTACATACACATTCAAATGTCACATTATGAGTGAATACAACCATTTCTTTTTATAATTAGACTATGGGGCTGACACACTGTTTTACACACAAATGGTTTGGTTGATCACCTGAATGTTCTGTTTGAATCAATTCATCTACTTAGAGTGTGCATAAATCAATTTACAATGTCATTGCCTGCAAGAATACAGTCACAGGTATAGTCACAGCTCAAACTGTTTTATTTTGGCAGTTTAGTGGTTGTTTAATGATAAAGTGGTAGCTCTAATTTTCTT
Source organism: Neogale vison (assembly GCF_020171115.1). Lineage (NCBI taxonomy): Eukaryota > Metazoa > Chordata > Mammalia > Carnivora > Mustelidae > Neogale > Neogale vison. Next base: position 77,945,643 of record NC_058093.1, read on the forward strand.
CCCAACCATTATGAATTAGAGTTTATTCCTGACCAATTTCCAATCCTGACTGATACAAATGATTTACTTAAACTGTAATTTCTCTCAGTCTTAATTCTCAGCCTTGTAGTCAAACCAAACCAATCATTACAGCCAACCCTGCTCTCTTAATTGCTCAATACCAATACCAGATTGGTATTGAACTCTCATGTAGCCAATGAACACTTAGTGTTTTTGATATTTTCTTTATATTTCAATAATAGTTTGCAAGTGTATTTTGATTTTGAATTGCCAAGTAGACCATAAGCCTCAGAGACCAGGACTGAAACACTTGACTTTCTATTTTCCATAGCAACTATTAGAATGTCCTACCCATTAAAGACACTAAATTTTTGAATGCATGATCACATGTTGAGTGAATGGAATACAGTAGGGGAAGAAATTCAGAAATGGGCTATGAAACTGCTGATGGAGGACTGAGAGCAGAACAGAAATCTCTCCCGGACTTGACATTTTGCTGTATACAATAAATAGAATATATACATTACAATAGGGAGTAAGGTTCTCTATATACTTAAAACATTCTCTTTAGTATGTTCGTAAATAGAGTTACAACTGTGAATATAATAATGGCTGTTCATCACTACTTCTTTATATAATGGAGGACTACGTAAATTGAAAATACTGCTTCTGAAGAGAATTTTAAAACTATATATATATATACATACATAAAATTGAAATCTCGGAGAGGATGGAAATCTAGAAATGTGGGTTCATTTTAATAAAATACCTCTTTTTGGTGTGCCTGTGTGACTCAATCAGTTAAGTGTTTGACTCTTGATTTTGGCTCAGGTTGTGATCTCAGAGTTGTGACACAGAGCCCCACATCAGGCTCCATGCTGAGTGTGAAGCCAGCTTAAGGTACTCTCTCTCCCTCTCCCCTGCCCCTCCCCTGCTTGCATACTCTCTCTCTCTCTCTAAAATAATAATATAAAATAAAATACCACTTTAACTCTAGATAAGAAAAAATGATAGCTAGAAAGTTGAACTTCACACTGGTAAGGATACAAAAGTTTGAATTTAGGATCTATTATGGCTGAGGTCCTTGTGAGTCACTTTGACCATCTTCACTAAATTTCTATTTGGATTCTGAAAGGGCTTCATTCTAGAAGAATAATATCTGAATTGTACCCAGCTTTGAATTATCTAGGTGGCCTAGATAAACTTAAACCATAAACTTATTTAAGGCAATCACTAGAAATTCAGAATCTTGGCAAACACAATTTAAAGTACTTTTTGGAGGAAAATAAAATAAGCCTAAGTCTCAGTTATTTCCAAATTAAAATCTCAAATTCTGTGTTTAGCAGATGGTTAAACCAATACACAAGGAGATAAGAGCCCCATGAGTGAACACTAGCACAAACAACAAAAACAGAACCATAGAGACTCCAGACACTGCAATTAGCAAACACACACTACAAAACAACCAAGTAGATAAATACTAAATTGAAAATAACATCAGGAAGCTATAATATGTGACATCTCATATTTTTAAATTAATAAGTGGAAATCCCAGAAGTGGAAAAATACAATATTTTTAATTAAGAAATCAGTAGGTTGGTTTAACAGCAGAATGGATGCTATCAAAGAGGGAATGAGTAAGTTAGAAGTTAAATCAAAAGACTTTCCAGAATGAAGTAGAGACAAAAAGAGAGAAAAGAGAAGAGACATAGAGAGCACAGTGTATCTTAACATATTGTGTTTAGAGCCCAAGAAAGAGAAAAAGGAGAAAGAGAATGAGGTTAAAAATTATATCTGGGGAGATTATGTCATGATTTAGAGAATTAAAGAGATTCAAAGATTCAGGAAGAATGAAGAGCATCATGTAGTAAATAGATGGATAAACCCAAGTGAATGCTAACTGTATAAATAGTAATAATAACATCTTGTATGATTTATAGCATGTAGAATTAAAATATATTTTAAAAACAAATCAAAAAGGGAATAAGTGGAGTTCAAGAAGTCTAATGCCTCGCATTTCTCAGAAGGCTGAAAGTATAAATTAACATTAGATTTTAGTAAGTCAAGCATGAATGTTATAATTTGCAGGGAATCACTAAAAAGACTGGAAAGGGAATGGATATCTTTCAGACTAATACAAGGATAAAAAAATAAAATGATAATTAATACTGTGTTAAAGATGAAATAAAGGGGGGCGCCTGGGTGGCTCAGGGGGTTAAAGCCTTCGGCTCAGGTCATGATCTCAGGATCCTGGGATCCAGCCCCGCATCAGGCTCTCTGCACATCAGGCAGCCTGCTTCCCTTCCTCTCTCTCTCTGCCTCTCTGCATACTTCTGATCTCTTTCTGTCAGATAAATAAATAAAATATTTAAAAAAAAAGACATGATTATTAAAGATGAAATAAAGGAAACATAATAGGTAAAACAAAAAAAAGGTAAATTGTAGGTTGGCTGATTTAGATTGAAAATATATTAATAATTATACTAAATGTAAATAGACCAAGTAGACTAAAAATTAAATTCTCTTAAAAGAGATACATATAAAATATAAGTCAACGGAAAGATTAAAAACAAAATAATGGAAAGAGAACTATCATGCAAATACTAACCAAGAAAAAACTGGGGTCACTATATTAATATCAGACAAAATGAATTTAAAAGCAAAAATTACTGCTAGAGATATGGATAATCACTACATAAATGCAGAAAATTCAATTCAGAATTGTTTTAAATGTGTGTTCTTAACCTTAATATATATAAAATAAAGTGATAGAACTACAAACAGACATCGACAAATCTACAACCAGAGTGGGTTAGTTAGACTTCTCTCAGTAATTGAGAAGTGGTAGGAAATAAAAAGTAAATTCATTGAAGACTTAAACAAATCTTTTAACAAATTTGACCCTGCACTAAATTGCATCTAACACTGTACATAACGACTATGGAACATGTATTCTTTTCAAGTTTATGGGGAAGCATTCATGAAGTTGACAAAATACTGAATCATAAAGCAAATCTCAAAGAAATTCAAAGACTTTAAAACAGAATGTGTTCTCCGTTCACAATGTAATTATCACAAAAATCAACTAGAAAATCCTCCATATGCTTGCAAATTAAAAATACATTTGTTATTAATTCATGGATCAAAGAAGGTATCATAAAAGATATTTTTGAGCTGATTGATAAATGAAATACAACATATCAAAACATTAGATTCAGATAAAACAAAATAGAGGAAAATGCATAGCATGAAATGTAAGTATTAGGAATGAAGAAAGATTAACACTTAAACAGGTAAATACTCATTTTAAGAAATTAGAAAGAAAACAACAAAGTAGTTATTGTTTTTCTCATATGGCTTACGGTTTGAAATTGAGATTTTTAACATATTAAACATATTAAAACATATTAAACATATTTAACATATTAAACATATTAAACATCTTTCATAGTATATGAAACAAAATTAGAAAATATGCCCTAGATTATAAATTAATCTATTTAGTGCCTGTTGTACAAGCTCATGGTTGGTATTCATTTGGTAAATTCTTTCATTGGATGGAAACACAACACTGTATCAATCAATCACTTTATGGTATATCTATATATTTTTTCAAATATGAAAGGGTTTTGAAGGTGTTCAGCATAATAACAGAAAAGGTAGTAGACTCATTTACATGATTTTTTGAATTTTATCCTTTCAGAAACTAGTGCAGCATGTTTCTTCTAAGACAGAAAACTAGGAAATATGTCATTACAATTGTCCCAACCTTTAAAAATTCTTACTCTTAAAGATTTTTCAGCCTAATTGACAGGTTGGCATTTTATACAGATTTACACCTTCAGACTGTTGAAGTGTTTTTGTAACATACTTATCAAAATCATCATGATTAAATTGAGTATCAGAGTGGGAGAATTATATATTACCAATTATGACTTCTCATTTTTAGGAATTAAAATATTAAATGTCATCTTCGACATAAATACCTAAAAACTATATTAAGTCCTTCTCCTGAATTATATTATAACACATGAGACATAATAGTCAATTAATCAATGTTTTCGATACTATCATTGAATTTTAATGAAAACCATTAATTATACCATACATCATGCTATGAAAAATATGCATACGAAGTTTTCAAATATGCAATAAAATATTTACAAAGAGAAAAAGGGACAAAGCTTAAACAAAACAAGCTCAGCATACGCAAACACACTGCATGCTGACTTGTACAATGCTTGACAAAGACTGAAAACTGGCTTCAATCTTTTTAGCAATTGTAACTTAATTAGACATAATTTGTCTCCAGACTGCACCACCCTGGGTGTATAAATGAAATCACAGTCATATGTATGCCAACATTCTATAGGTTTGGCCTTCACCTAAGGAGCTACCTAGAGCATCCTGAGCTTCCTTTGGGAATTTCCTTCATCAGTATGTCTGGAAGCTGTAAATATATGATCTTCCCAATTCTGATAAGCAAGGACCCCACTACAGCTCACCTGCTATTGTTCTGGGCTCTCGACACTCACCTGGATGCCTATTCTTCCCATATAATGGCCTCAGTGACCAAAATGTGGACAAAATTCTTTCTCTAATAAATCCTACAACATAACTGAGTTCAGGATTTAATATTAAATCTACCTCTGCTAAAGATGAAAAAGGAACTGAAACAAATTAGTAATTTGAAACCATCTACTTCATAAAGGAAGTGGTCTATATAGTGATATCACTATATAGTAGTCTATATAGTGATAAATAATAAAAGCATCCCCCAATCCATACCATTGTATATACAATCATTCAAAGCAGCCTATTGCTGCCTCTATTTCTTAAACCCCTCTACTTCCTGCTATGGCCTCTACTTTACAATGATGTCATCATCAATTTTGTGATTTTTCTCTGAACAAAGAAGAATTTGGCACCAAAGATATAATCACATCTTCACCTTTGCAAAACAAAACACTACTTGCATCTCTAAAGTAATAGTGTTTGTAATTGCATGTAGGGTTTTCTTTGGTTTTTTTTTTGTTTTGTTTTTGTTTTTCCATTTCTTCTCTCTCTCTCTCTCTCTCTCTCTCTCACACACACACACACACACGCACATACACACGCACAAGATTTTAAATCTCAGGAGAATAAGTATGTTATCCAGAGCCTCTGCAAAAAAAAAAAACCCAGCTTGTTGCAAACACAGAATACAGAAATGAGTACCTCATTCTGAGCTACTCATAGAAAACACTCTACATGCTTTACATCTGAATTTGGTGATACCTGCCTTTTTCCCTTGGCTTTCTCTTAAGACTGCATTCTCTGCTTATGGGGTCAACCAGGATATCCTTTAAATGCTGATAGATCCCTGAGCATGGTTTTGGAGCTGGAAAGAAGTGACCGCTTTCAAAGATTCATTACAGTAGCGCTTATCTGAAAGGAATATTTCCAAGACCCCCCATCGGAGCCTGAAACCATGAAAAGCACCAAACTGCATATACGCTTTTTTTCCCTATGCATACATACTTATGATAAAGTTTAATGTATAAGATAGGCACAGTAAGAGATTAACAACAATAATAGAATAATTATAACAATATACTGTAATAAAAGTTAAATAATTATGGCCTTTCTCAAACATATCTTCCTGTACTGTACTCACTTAACCTTCTTCTTGTGATGATGTGAGATGATAAAATGCCTACATGATGAGACGAAGTGAGGTGAATGATGTAGGTACTGTGGTGTAACCTCAGGCTGTTTTTGATCTGCTGACAATTCATCAGAAGGAGGCTCATTTGCCTCCAGGGTATGGTTGACCACAAGTGACTAAAACTGTGAAAAGCAAAAATATGGGCAAAGAGAGGACTGCTGTATTTAGGCTCCTGACTAACACATTCATATCTTCAGCCTAGACCTCTCTGCTTCATCACCATCTCCACTCGGATATTTAATAGGCATCTCACACTTAAATTTGTTCAAAAAATGACCTGCCAATATTTCCCCTTTCTGATCCTTTCTCAGTTGTTCCCACCTCAGTTAATAGAGATTTCCTTCTTCCAGATGCTCAGGCCACATAGCTTTAAGTATCTTTGGCCTCATCTTTCACTTGCAACCCTATGCCAAACCTAGTACCACCACTCGGAACACAATTTCTTGCTTATATTACACCGATAAATACTATCCCTTGCTTTCCTTCTTCCCTTACCACAAGTATATTCTGAACAAGGCCACCAGAATGATCCTTTCTCAAAAAGAAATCAGGGCTTGTCATTCCTCTGCCAAAACTCCTCCATGTCTCCCTATCTCACGACCTCTTTAATGTGGCTTACAGGCTCTAACCGATTTCCTCCCAGATCTTCCTCTTCTGCCACACCTTCTCTGAATCACACCTACTCTAGCCACCCCCTGCTACTCCTTGGACACACAGGCATGCTTCTGTTTAGACCCTAAAATGGTTATTCTCTCTGCCTGGAATGCTCTCCCCCACATATCTGTGTGGCTTTATCCCCATCTGAAGTCACAGCTCAAGCCTCTCTCAATACGACCACACTGACCACGGCTAGTCACCACCACCCCAGCTCTGTCTTTTCTCCTGATCTCCATCTTCTTTATGTTATTTCCATGGAGTACTCCATCTTCTAATGTACTAAGTTTATTTATTTATGCATCAGGGTTACTCTTGATCACTGTCTCCTGTAAGCTAACCCTCTGAAAGGAGAAGGATATTTTTCTGCCTTGTTCAAGAGGCTAGAATAGTGTCTGACAAGCCTGCAGCAGAAAATGAAAATATCTCTTAGAGGAATGAATGTGCTATTATCAGGTTTTTAGATCTATATGTCTTTTACAAAAGGATGACAGGCTAAGTCATCAAAGTTGGAATTTTCTTAAAGCATCAGTATCTTTTGCATTTATTCATTTTAGTTGTTACTAATCTAAAAGACAACTTTCTAAAATATGGTAGAACTAAAACTTCTATGAAAGGGTGAGTATATTTTCTTATGGATACCAGATCAAAGAGGGTAAATTGGGGAATGAAATAGAGAAGGTGGAGAGAACAATATTTATTGAATATCATGTCAGCAATTGTTTTGGAAATTTCATACTTTACTATGTTTCAGTTTTTAAATCAAACATTTTACTTTTGAAAGGGAACTACATGTAATAGTACAATGTTCTGAAGGTGGAAAGTGGTATACCGTAAAAAGTCTCTCTCCCATCTGTGATAACTGGAAGGCACCCAGTTCCTCCACCTGGAGGGAAAGGTTATAACCATTTCTTCTACAACCTTTTAGAGGTGATCAATGGACATAAAAATGTATGCTTAGTGATATATCTTTACACAACAACAGTTCATCCCTGCTCTAAAAATGAGAAAATCAACTGAGAGTATTTAAATGGCCATCCCATGATCACTCAGAGAATAAACAGTAAAGCCTGCATCTAAGCTTGTCTATTTGACCTTAAAGCCCACACCAAGAAAAATCTCAAGGATTTCACCCCAAGAACCTGTGAGAAAATTGACTTGTCCTCCACAGAAACAGTTTTTCTTCATTGGGCAACTACCTAATAAGTAAATTATTAAGACCCTCTGTTCTTTTCTGGGAAATTTTCTGAAGCAAATTCTGAGATAATGGTTTGTAAAGGCAGATCTGACTATTAATAGTGACATCTTCATCAATGTTAGAAAAAAAAAATAAAAGGTAGCAAGAAATTGAGTTTGCTTTCCCTTCAGCTTCAACGTAAATGTCATTAAAAATCAATGCTTGATTTAAATCTTGATAAAGAATTTTTAAAATTTTTTAAATTTATTTCTGTTTAATATCCGATATCCCTTTGATAAATAATTGGCCCCTATCTCATTTTAATAATCCAGGGGGAAGAGAGGATGAACAGATATCACTACAAAAAAAGCAGTTTCCTTCATTTTGGCTATTAACCTAATTTAAAGTTGTAAACTCAGAAACTAATACTAAAACCTTTGGAGCCTGCTGTCTAATGGCTAATTTGTGCTATGCATCTGTTTAACTCATATATTCAGTTTCAATATTAACGTACTTGGATATATATTTCATTTTGTTAAAATTATATCTCCCTCATGATTTCCATTAATAACTTATTAATTCCTTTGCTTCTGGTACAATCACAGATTGAAAATTTTACTAACTGCAGCATGTATTCAGCCCCCAGAAAATTGTTTTTTATTCTTCATGTAGTGAAATTCATCATGTAGTGAAATTTCCCAACACATACCGGTGTCTAAGTTAAGACAGGTGTCATGTTAGAATACAGTACAGTAAGAACAAATAGGGTATGTTCTCTATTCTCAAAGAGATTACAGTTTAGTGGGAAAGACAGGGATGCACATAAATAGTTATAATGTGAAGCCATTACAAAGAGATACAAACAAAGCACAATGGGAGCACAAAGGAGGGAGTACCGATTTTAACAGAGACGTTCAGAAATAGCTTCATGAAGGAGAGTCCAGAAAGCTGAAAATTAAAAGATGTTTATGCCAGATGAGGGGAAAAGCATAAGTAAAAGACATAGAGTTCCTATGGTACATGGTCATCTTCAAAGAAAGCAAAAGCACTTTTATGGGGAAAAGACCATTCATGCCAGTCACAGATGAAATGATACATTTAGGTTGCTTAGTACAACTGGATATTTGAAGACATTATTGAATTCAAACTACCTCATATTATGCTGATGTAAAGCCAACCAGTATGTCTGTCGTCTGATTTTACGTTGGGACCTACTACTTAGCTGTAAATCCAGATCTTTACAAAAAATAATGTACCTCTTGAATTAAAGATTGCCTTTATTTATTTTTTTAAAAGATTTTATTTTTTTATTTGGCAGACAGAGATCACAATTAGGCAGAGAGCAGGCAGAGAGAGAGAGAGGAGGAAGCAGGCTCCCCGCTGAGCAGAGACCCCGATGCAGGGCTCAATCCCAGGACCCTGGAATCATGACCTGAGCCGAAGGCAGAGGCTTTAACCCACTGAGCCACCCAGGCACCACAAAGATTGCCTTTATATTAATAGACTTAAAGAAGCCAGTATGGGCAAAAGCAGGAGGAGATCATTTCTCCATTCTATTAATGTTGGTAGAAATCCTTATGAATTCGGGCAGGTTGTTAGACTCTTCTAGTAAGAAGGATCAAAGAGAAAAGGAGTAGACAGGAAAGATGAATGAGGCCAATAAACATTATAGGACACGTCAGTATTTTGTGGTCACTGGCTTTGAAAGTCTGCATTACTCATATGAGTTGTCTCAGACCACTTAACAGTAAGATCACAGGTTCCATAGAAAAGGGTTCCTCCTATGTTTTCACATGGCTCAGGTGGGATTTCTCCTCATTCTTCTCACCAGGATTGGCTATCTTTTCCTCTCATTGGCTCATTTTACTGAGATGTGTAGATCACATTTATCCAATTGACTCTTTGGACTCCACATTATTCTGTCCATTCCATTCTATTCCATTTTTTTTTAAATCTAAAAAGCAGAGCTTAGTTCCCCTTAGCTTTATGCCTATCTATACTCTCAATTGTTGTCCTGGACCTCAAAATCTTACCTTGTGCCAGAGCTCTGGGTCACTACATGCCTGGTATAGTTATTAAATCTTATTTTAAATTTTAAGTTTAAATTTTTCTATACTTTTCCCTACTAAAACAGATTGAGCTCAATGATTCTGCCTGTGGATAGAGGAAAGAATTCAAGATAGAAAAGGCTGTGCAAAGGAGGTGGGATAGTTTAAATGCCTGTAACAAGTGTTATTATAACACCAAAATAAACTAATCTGTTCTGATAAATGGTGTATTAATAGGCATCTCCAATAAGGCGGTAGGTAGAATAAAATGTCATTGCTATGGTGATTTCAGTCTCAGGAGAATTGAAAATAACCCAAGTGAGTGTACAGACCAGACCTTTGACTGCGAAGTTTATTTAGTCAGAAAGCTCGTTGCTGTGGAGGCTAGGAGTAGTATTTCAATATACTGAAGTTCAGATTACAAAATGGAGCTCACTGAGGAAAAGGGTAGCCTCTGTGTGTGAACAATTTAATTTTTTAAAATATCACAAGTAAACAGGATAAACATAGAATATGTCTGAAAAAGACACACTTTCCATTTCTCTTTGCCAAAAATCCCATACTGGCCTCCAACTGAGTCAGTACAAGTCAGTAAAGTAATGTGGTCATTGAGTCCATGGGATCTTAAGAATAACAAGTTGGTTGGAAAGTTTTTCAGTTATAAACATATATGCTTACATTTCTGTCATTTTTTTTATTGTTCTTGGTCAGAGACTAGGATGATAGAATTTTTAGTAGTGTTTATGACATTGAAAGGTATTCTAAATTTCTGCAAACTACTGATCTGGTTAGGAAGATTAAGATTTATCAAACTGCCTTCCTTTCCAAGCCGTAGACTTCTAGGCATGGTACTTAATCTGAGAATTAAAACACAAGCACAAATATGCACACGTAGACATTTCAGAAGAAAAGATATTTAAAGCCTCTGGAGGGCAACACTAGGGGAATATTTTGTCATGTTAAGATTATGTAATGACAGCAGATTGGAATTTCAGACAGTTAATTGCCTCATCCTACAACTGCCTCAACTATCTAAAATGCTGAGAGAATGCTCAAACTAATGTTCATAGCTAACACAAAATATTTTTTAACCATTTTATAGAGGTATGGTAGACATATGAAAAGTTGTGTGTATTTACTGCATACAACTTGATGACTTTGGAGATAAGTATATTTCTGTGAAACCATCTCTGCTGCTTATGCCATAAAACATACCCTCACCTCTCAAAGTTTCCTCTGTCTCCTCTATCTGTTATTTACTATTATTATTTTTGTGATAAGAACACTTAACATAAGATCTGTCTCTCAATAAATTTTTGAGTATACAATGTAGGCACTATGCTTTACAGTAGATCTCTAGAACCTATTTATCTTGCATAACTGAAACTTTCTATGAGAATAAAAAATCCTTTTTCTAAAATCAAGTTATAGTAGAAATTCCTTTTGATAGTTTTAGTTCACTGGGTTCCATCTAGTTTCCAATTTTTATTCATTTTGTAGAATTTTTATTATTTTTTAAAGATTTTATTTAAGAGAGAGAGAATGAGCAGGGAGGGGCAGAGAGAGAAGCAGACTTCCTCCTGAGCCCTGATGTGGGGCTCAGTCCTGGACCCCCAGGATCATGACATGAGCCAAAGGTTGATGCTTAACCCACTGAGCCAGCCAGGCACCCCTGGTTTCCAATTTTTAAATAATCATTTAAGCAACATAGTGAACACTATGAGCCAGGCACTAACCTAATCCCTTAGAATACGAGGATTAAATTCAGTTCGCTTTCTCATGTTTAGTGACCTTCAATCAGATACACAAATATATTTTGAGCTAAGAACTATTACAGCAATATGAACAAGATTACATGAAATGACCAAGATGGGGAGTATTACCTCTGGATGGGCACAGCAGACAAGGAGAAGTAAAATCTTTCTAAGCAAAGTACAGTAGCAGGCATATGAGAGGTCATGACATAATCCTGAAACCACACGAAGTTCAGGATTACAGAGCTAAGGAAAGATGGAAAGAAATGGTAGAAGACAGGTGAGAGGGATCAGGTTGCAAATAAACCGTGACATTATAGAACAAATTAAGGAAACTGGATCTTATTCAATAGATAATAGAGAGTTAGCTGAAGCGTATAAGCATAGATTTAATATTATCTTATTTGATTTTCAAGAAATTAACTTGTGATAGAAAGGAAGGTGAACTAATCCAAAGAGACTACTGACAGAAGAGCCATATAGAAATCTGCTAATATTATAGGGGCAGATAATAAATTCACTAAATATTCTGATCATTGGACATATATTTTTCTGTTATTTTCCATCCTTCGTGGATTTGAAACTATTTGACAAATAATGCAAATGCAGATAATATCAGTTACTTAAAATATTCTACAATTCTTACATTTTGTAGGAAATTGCACTTGGCTGCTCCTCTCCAGTTTTAAGTTTATACAATTTTCCCTGCTCCTATGAGGACGGAATACTTGAGGGTATTTAAAACCGCCCCCATGTCAATAGTGACAACTAAGAAAAACAAAAAAAAAAAGGAAAAAAATCAACCAGAGTAAATCAACAGGAGAACATTCCTCCTACACTCCCAGTTTTTGCTTAATTTTGAAAATACATTGCTTTAACCTCACCAAGTTTGGTTCTAACTCCTGAACTACACCCCATAGAACAGCTCTTAAAATGTCACCCCTCCTAATCCATTGCCAGTGCCTGTCTAGGGAGAACTTTCTAGTAGTAATATATTTTTTTCCAATTTATTTATTTTCAGAAAAACAGTATTCATTATTTTTTCAACACACCCAGTGCTCCATGCAAGCCGTGCCCTCTATAATACCCACCACCTGGTACCCCAACCTCCCACCCCCCCGCCACTTCAAACCCCTCAGATTGTTTTTCAGAGTCCATAGTCTAGTAGTAATATATTTTGCCTCTCATTAATCTTTACTTCTTTAAAGTTTTGGTAAAAAACAATGATTTTTTTTCCTTTTTCATCCACATAGCTTATAACTCTAGCATAAAAAAGAAAATAAATTTCTCTGGTTACATCATTTCTTCCACCAAACTGCACATTAACTGAATCAGGCCATACTTCACAGTAGCAGTGATTAAAAGAATAGAGAAATTTTTATGCTTAGTCTATTTTTTTAAAAAAAATTTTGTTGAGTTATAACATACAGAAAAGTGCACAAATGTTAAGTTGCAGCGTGATAAACTTTCATAAATGAACATATCATTGGCACCAAGACCAAGAAGGACAAATAGAACGTAATCAAGACCTCAGAAGTTCCACTTATGCCTTCTTTCAGAACTTACCCAACCCCTCTGACAAAAAGTAACCATTATCTTGATTTCTAATACCATAGGTTAGTCTTGCCTCTTTTTTGAATTGATGTAAATGGAATTATACTCTATGTACTTTCGGATATCTGGCTTCTTTCATTCAGCATTATCTTTGTGAGATTCATTTACATAGTATCTTATAGATATAATCTGCTTCCACAATTTGGGGCATTTGGGTAGTTTTCAGCTTAGGGCTACTTAGGTAATGCTTCTACAAATATTCTTGTTCATGTCTTTAAATGACTATTCTCATGCATTTTTATTTGGTATTTCCCTAGGAGTTGAGTTGCTGGGTTATAAACAATGTTTATGTCCAGCTTTAATGGGCTACCTGTTGTATATTTATCTGAGAATAAGGAAAAATGTCTTCTCCAAAAAAATGACCACATATAGGGCTGGCTAATAATTTGCAGGTCACAGTCCAAAAAATACAGCCCTAAAAATACAGGGCTCTTTTTTTTTTTTAAAGCAAGTATAGTTAGAGGTATAAGTATTTTTTCCCTCTTTTCTTTGATATTTCTATTAACTTGGTATATAATTAGATTATAAGTAAAAGGGGGGTGGGAGGTTGGGGGAACCAGGTGGTTGGTATTAAGGATGGCACGTATTGCATGGAGCACTGGGTGTGGTGCAAAAACAATGAATTCTGTTACGCTGAAAAGAAATTTTAAAAAAAGATTATAAGTAAAAAATTAATTGAAATTATTAGCATGGATTTTACCCTTTACATATATGATATACAATGGCAGCATTAAATGCAATCATAAGAGCATTTAATTTATATGAAGAATCACCAAAACTACATAATTCTTTTTTCAGAGGGAACTTTGAGCTGGCCAGAACAAGCACAAGTCAGACTCAAGAAGGTTGGCAGAAGGAAGAGAGAGCCCCCTCAAGGTACAGAGCTGGCCAACAAGTCTATCTGGAGCACAGTATTCTCAGTGTTGCCTGCTGGCTTTTGCAAGCAACCAGGAGGTCACCCCATGGATAGGTCAGGTGCATGCTCAGGTCTGATGAATGACAGGTTCTTTTTTCCACCAGCTACTGGGGCAATACACAAGGCCCACCTATGGATGGGCTCTGGGGAAACTGAAGCAGGTATCTCACCTTTCCACTAGCCCACTGCCCCAACCTACAGTGTACAGGTAACTCCCAAGTTTCTTTAAAAATGGACAATGTTGATTCCATACCATAGTGGGGGCAATTGCTACTAACTCTTTCCTGAGACTTCCCCAGTGCCAGACCCCGATCCTCCTCAAGCCTATGCTCCTGTCCAGATCTCTGTCAGTGTTAGAGGCAGTGAATTGAATTTGGATCTCTCTTTTCTTTTAATCACACTCAGTGGATGCAATGGGTTGTCTACCTCTACCCTCCAGAAGGCAGCAATGTCATGGGACAGGGCAGGAAGACAGAAAGGGAAGGTCAGGCAAGGCCTGGACTTAGGGGAAAAAAAAGAGTGGTAACTAGGAGGGTAGTGCTAGGTGTCATCGTGAATGAACCTAGGCTCCAAATTCCTGGCACATAAACCATTGTCCCATGGGGCTTTCATACAAAAGAGGAGTTGAAAAATACATTTTGTAAGGCTGTTAAAACGGCATCAATATGGCTTTAAATCAAATGTGAGGCCCTTCTGAGCCCAGCACCATGTCTAGTCACACACAGAAATCACACATCTATGGAGCCATCCTGAGAAACAAAAACACGGCCACTGACCACAAGGGGACTCCTATAAAAGAAAGTGGTAGATCCCTTATATCTTCTTATATTTTTCAGCAACATCTGTAGTTATATTTGAATTATTTGAATTATTATATATCAAAAACAAAAGCATCTTTGATGAGATGTTGTAAAAACTATCTAGAGAAAATGGAATAATAGGGAAAAGAAAGAGAAAGTATCAAATATGCTGAGTGAAATCAGTCAAGCAGAGAGAGTCAATTATCATATGGTTTCACTCATTTGTGGAGCATAAACAATAGCATGGAGGACAAGGGGCGTTAGAGAGGAGTAGGGAATTTGGGTAAATTGGAAGGGGAGGTGAACCATGAGAGACTATGGACTCTGAAAAACAGTCTGAGGGGTTTGAAGTGGCGGGGGGGTGGGAGGTTGGGGTACCAGGTGGTGGGTATTATAGAGGGCACAGCTTGCATGGAGCACTGGGTGTGTTGAAAAAATAATGAATACTGTTTTTCTGAAAATAAATAAATTGGGGAAAAAAAAAAGAGAGAGAGACCAGGACAGGAACCTCTCTAAAGAGGAAAGAGCTGAAAAATAACAAAAGCAAGCAGGCAAGGTGTCAGGTTCAAGGAGATCAGCTAAGGTAAGATGGAGCAGAAAAGTTCCAGAGCGCTTATAAGTCAAACATGTGCTTAGAAAGAAAACACACAACACATATTCATGAACTAAAGTTCTAGAAGTCAGAGATTCAGCCAAAAGAAATACCCGAAAGTAAGACTGGTTAGTTCTCAATGGAGGCCACTTGCAATATGGCTATTTATAATGCCTGATGACTGCAGGTAGGTCAAGTTAGACCCAAGGATGTTCACTATAGCTATCAAGTTTTAAGACATTTGTGTGAAATCTGCATCCACTATATACCAGGTCTCACCTAGGGGTGGGCCTAAGGGAGAATTTCTGAGAATATGTATCAACTGAAGTAAAATATTTGTGAAGAAAAAACACACCATGGCAGAGGAAATCAATGGTAGCTATCACCAACAGGCCAGTCCACCCTCAGAAATACATGCAGGATCTAGAAAGCAGATTCTAATCCACTTGGGCATAGAATTCTGACATTTCATATTTTTTCAAACAGACACTAAGAGAACATTTCCAGCTGTCTCTGTGGACTCCTCAGTCTGTGAGGTGGGCATAGCCAGAGGAGAGCCAGAGGGACCAGAGTAGAGACCCCCAGTACTCAGCTAGGACAGTACTGACCACCCACCCCCACTACCACCAATATGACTCTCACCAGCTGCCTCACCCATCAGTCTTTACTCCCTGCCTTATAATATTCTGATCCTTGATTTTCCTCAACCCAAGGAATGACTCTAGTTGTTATAACTCTGTAAGTTATATGGCTTCTTTTTGTCTTTATGAATTATGGCAAATTCAAGGTTATCTGATAGTGAAAGATAGCCATTTTGCTTTTCCTTGGTTCAGCAATATTAACAAAAAGCCACTGACCAATAGAACATATTCTTCTTAAAACAACAACAACAACAACAACAACAACAAAAAAAACCCAGAACATATTCTTCTTGTGATAATATGAAGGAAAAATGCATTTGAAATAGAAGACTCTGTCTTCTAGGAACTCTAGAAATTATTTCATTGATCTCTGACATCTTCTAGCACCACTTGAGTACTACAGATGATTTTGCCCTCTTAGTTCACTGGCTTCTACAATTTAACCTGCTGTTTTTCAAAGTAATCATCAAAATTTCCATTTTTTCAATAGCTGTAGATTCAGAGAAATGCTTAAATCTTCTAACACATTAATAATGGCTGTAATGAGAGGTAGTTTCTAGATGCTTGTTTTTCTCTAAATGTGTCAAAAATGAAGAAAGCCAATTTCCTAGAGAATAACTTTGAAAGCTGTTGGGTGATTGGCCAAATTTGGAGGATATCTTTTAGGACCGGATTATCAAGTGAGGGAAATAGCAGTTGAGAATATAAAAACTAAAGAAAATAGTGGGTGTAAGATGAAAATATTTGACAAGGTGATATCAGAGAATAAATCATTTTACTTCAGAAGTCTGGAATGCTTTTCTATGCATGTCACTAACAAATCTTTTCATTCAAGTTGTGTCAAGAGTCAGTATTGGCAACTTACACTGACACTGTATCATCAGTCAAAGCAGCCTATTCTAGCTTCTGAAGGTAAAATCGTCCCTGTTGTATTGTGTGCATGTTAACTTATCGAAGGCAATGAATCTGAACCATTTTAGCTAATATTAATAATTTACTTGATGCTGATTTTCTGGGAAATAGTGTGGATTAAGAAGGTTAGCTGATACAGCCACTGTGGAAAATAGTGCGGAGGTTCCTCCAAAAGTTAAAAATAGAACTACCCTATGACCCAACAACTGAACTACCAGGTATTTGCCCAAACATAGTGATTTGAAGGGGCAAATGAACCCCAATGTTTATAATAGCAAATGTCCACAATAGCCAAACTATGGAAAGAGCCCAGATGCCCATTGGCAGACAAATGGATAAAGAAGATGTGGTATATATAAACAATGGAATGTTATTCAGCCATCAAAAAGAATGAAATCTTGCCATTTGCAAGACTTTGATATTATGCTAAGCAAAATAAGTCAGTCAGAGAAAGATAAATATCATATGATTTCACTCATACGTGAATTTTAAAAAACAAAACAGATGAACATAGGGAAAGAGAAAGAAAAATAAAATGAGATGAAATCAGAGAGGGAGACAAACCATAAAAGACTCTTAAGTATAGGAAACAAACTGAAGGTCCCTGGAGGAGAGGTGGTTGGGGGATGGGGTAGCTTGGTGATGGGCATTAAGAAGGGCACTTGATGTAATGAGCACTGGGTGTTATACACAACTGATGAACCACTAAATTCTACCGCTGAAACTAATAATACACTATATGATAATCAAGTTGAATTTAAATTTAAAAATTTTTTAAAAAAGAAACTGAACTGGTAAGTACATAGTTTGCCATATACATATCCAGAGAGTCATTTGAAAAAAATATATACAAGAAATGTGCATCCAAACCTACGTAAAATAGGGTTATGCATGTCAAAACGCTGACAGTGTTATGTGATAGAATCATCTGTGGATCTCTAGCATTCCTGCAAGACTGCAGGACCATGACTGCTTCTCCCCCAGGCCACCTCTCCATTTGTATTTGCAGTAAGCAACCTTCACAGTTGAGGTAATATCTCCCTTTGGGACAAAAAGCAAGCTTGCCTACTGCTAGCTATAAAAATGTGGATTCCCCAAGCTCCATGTTCCTCAAGTGTGATGCAGTCAATGTGCCTGAGCCCATTTTGTGTTCCCCCTGTGGAATATGGGAGCAAGGCTAGTAGATGCAGGTATGGATATTTATACTGCTTATTACAGGGCCCTGAGGAGTAAAGCATCTTGCTTCTGACCCAGGAACCTCACGTCTTCTGGCAGCATCTATGAGGCAGTTATAGGCTAATTTATTAGCTTTTAAGAGGTTAAATTTATTCTAAGACTAAAGGACTCAAATATAAAATACTAAAACACAGTTAAAATGGAATATCCAAATAGTCTAACTTTAAATTTCATTTCTAAGGAAAATGGAAAGAAGGAAATAAACCAAAGAAGAAAGGAACAAAACTATTTTATAGACAGCAAGGCAAGAATACTCAACTGGCTATTAAGTAATGTTCCTCCCCTAAAAACAATGCTTAATTGTGTGGGTGTTCTTCCCAATTGCCAGCTGGACCTAAAGGTGTTGCCTGTAAGAGATGACTTGATAAATGACAGAAAGCATTTATTTTAGATAAAATTTTGTAAACAAAACACAGCTGTGACAATATGTTAAGCAGTGAGTACATTTCATCTTGAGTCAAGGAAACCATTAGCCAACACGCTTCCAGAGTGAGAACTTTAAAGTCATTTTTAAAAAAAATCAGCCATTTAACTGAGTATATCTCAAATATGGGAGGCACACGTGAATCAAAAATTCAATGCTTGAATAGTACATTTCACTTGTGCTGCACCTGAGCATTCCAATAGGTAACTATAAAATAGTAATAGTTATAAATGAACATCTAAATAGACAAAAATGTACCTTGACAACTGCTACCCCAAATACATATGGAAAAGTCATACGTATTTTATAGTTGAAAGCTGAAAAACAAGCACTAATGGTCAGAGTAGACATGCACTTTGAACTCAAGTATGCTTTGATTTCATGTTTTCTAAAAATTAACCAGTTAATTATTTAAACTGCCAGCATTCATCAATGGTAGCAGCTTAATTGCATTTGTTAAATCCAGAATCCTTTGGTGTGAAATGCATATTATGAAAATCAAATATACTTATGGAATGCCAACATAGGCTTATTTCTTTTTTTTTTTTTGTTTTTAAAGATTTTATTTATTTATTTGACAGAGAGAGATCACAAGTAGGCAGAGAGGCAGACAGAGAGAGAGAGAGAGAGGAGGAAGCAGGCTCCCTGCTGAGCAGAAAGCCCGATGCGGGACTCGATCCCAGGACCCTGAGATCATGACCTGAGCCGAAGGCAGCAACTTAACCCACTGAGCCACCCAGGTGCCCCCATAGGCTTATTTCTGATTACTCTTCATCTGAACATATATGTTCTAATGCTTGCCTTTCTGTACTGAAGTATAAATAAAAAATACATTTGACAAACTTGTAATGCACTCGGTTAAAAAAAAAAAAAAAATATATATATATATATATATACAAACCAAACACAGAAAACAAGGGTAACAACTAGAGGCCTTGTGTTTTAACTCACATGAATATTTTGTATGAGCCAATCTCTGTCATACACACGCAACATAATAAAACGCAAATGAATATATGTATGTTAATACTCTTTTGCCAGTTATATCACTAGCTGAATTACACTTAAATAAATATGGATATTCTCATCTTTAAAACTTAGCAGTTTATCCTCATTAACAGCTTAAAATGAATTAATTTCTGAATTTGTCTTGGTACTCATACTACAGGGAAGATAAGTTTAAGTATCTACGTATATTGTAAAACCACTTTGGTTTTTGTTTTGTTTTGAAGTAGGCTCCATGCTCAGCATGGAGCCCAACACAGGGCTTGAACTCAACACTCTGAGATTAAGACTTGAGATGAGAGAGATCAAGAGTCAGATGCTTAACTGAGTGAGCCACCCCGGCATCCCTAGTATATATGTATATTATAAAACTTCAGCCCAAAATGATTGTCATTTTAAAAAGTAAATTTTATTCTAATATTTCTTGTTCTTTCAAAATTAATCTAGCTTTGAAAATAAAATTGTAAAACAAAGAAACATATCAAAAAATATTTCAATCATTTCTGAATGTCTGGATTTCATGTTTACATGGCTTCTTTTATAAGCGTAAACCATCATCTGAATTTTACATGTATCCATTAATACTAAAATCACTGCTATCAAATTCAAATTGCCTAAGGCATTTATTTCTTAAAACTCGTTTCATGGTAAATTTTTTTTAAAAAGGTTTTAATTAAGGTCGAGTCTGGCAGCAATGCCGTTTCTATGACAACTCATGATTTCAGCATAGTTCCTTCAATGTAGGATTCAAAGTGAACAATTCTAATTGGGGACACATTTAATGAAATTTTTGTCTTTTGATTTAAAAAAACTCTTCCTTTAAAACTAAAATGTTTGCAACATTTTCAAGTTGCTTTGAGTTAAAGAGATTTTGAAAGAAACTGAGTTTACTCTCAATTTTATAACAGTTATATTCTTGGATAACAAAGTCTGAGTCAGGTAATATCTAACATATAAGAGTTGCACAATTTAACAAGACTTTTAAAATACCCTGCCAAGTGTTGGTATAAATACTCTGTTAAGCCATGCGAAAATAAGAAGATATTTTATAAAATTGCCAGAATCCCAGAGATAAAAGACTTCAATAGTGATTAAAGAATGGTTTGGTAGCACAATAAGCTATAGATTAAAAAACAAAAACAATAGATTACCTGTCTTGGGGACATATACTCTCTTGAATACCTTTTTGTATTTGTTTGAAATGGAAAAATATATCTTGAGAACTCTTATTAATACTACTTAAAAATCATTAACTTATTAATAATAAAATAGAAACGTCTCATTAATTTCCTATGATGCAATCATTTTCTGATAAATAGTTCTTATGAAATGATAGTTCAATGAGCTACTGAGCTATTGAGAGAGGGGAAAGAAAGCAAGGAGGAAAGTAAAAGAAAAAAAAAAAGAAAGAATGAAAGAAAGAAGGAGAATCAAGAAGAACACCAGAGAGGAGAAGAAAGTAAGTCTAAACACTTAGGGGACATCAGTACTTTCTATCATCCCTGAAATCAGTTCATTGTTTCAAATCATATTATCACAAATTCACTAGCCTTTCTTTAGAATAAGAAGTCAACCTACAATATTAAAAGACTAAGCTATATTGAATTATACTGTGAACAGTCTTTGGAAAGTTGCACAAAGCTTGTTTATTTCTTTGGCTGTTAGGGTCATTATGATTCAAATAAGAATACCACTACTCCCTGTATCAAATTGATAAAATAATTAAAATTAATAACACCCTGGTGAAAGACTTATGAGAAATTTGGATGTTTGTACAAAATACCTCTTAGTGTTTTCTGAAACTGAAATAATTCAAATGAAAAAGACAAAAGTACAAAATAATATTACTTTCAAATTCGTACTAAACACTCAACTACCACTCAAGACACTTACTCCAAAGAAAAGCTGCAGGAAGTTTCAACAAGTTTCTGTACTACCTGTGAAATTTTCAAAACACTTGGCATTTGAAAAGATGATAAATACTTAAGAAGACCTCAGAGGTCACTCTTTTCAATAGAGCCTCATAATAACGCATCACTCAAAATCTAAACAAAAGTATATAATCTCTAAATAGAAGAATACATTACTACAGTGCCCTTTTTGTATCTTAGTTGCTAAATTGCTTTGGATGGAATCTGGAAGAATCTAGCTTTATAACTCTGCTTTCTCTAAATAATGTTAGATTTCAGACTTGACTTTAAATTGCTGCATTATGCATTTCTAAGATACCTCCACTAGCTAAGTACATGCATCAAAAAAAAAAAAAAAAACTTGACTGTTTCCAGTAGATCATGAAAATACAGGATTAGATATCCAAGTGGTTTGTCCCAAGGCAGCATTTGGGCCCACTGAGGCCTGAACTCTAGAACTATAGGTTAAGGGAGATGGAGGTGGGTCAAGATGTGGTACCCCTCTACCTGTGATGAGCACTGTTGTAGTTCTTACTTCTAGCAGGTGAACATTTATTGATTCCCTCTCAACCATTTCTTAGCCACCTTTCTATTCTCTGACAACTGCACGAATTTCTCAGTTCTCTGTTTTGGGTACAAGATTCCACTCTTTCACATTCAGAGCTATCTTTTCAAGACAATGATGTCACCTTTTCATGTAAACCCTTAAATGGCTTCTTATGATCTGATCATATGCCTGATCCCAACCTTCCTTTCCAGACTCATCTCCGTCAACTCTGACACTCCCTCCCTTCAGGACACTTAACTGATCACCATTTCTTAAATCTGTATTTTCATGCCCCCAATATTTTCCTCAAGTGCTTTCATCTTCATGCTTCCTAAAATCTTAACATCCTTCCACATAAAATCCTGTTGGAAGTTTGGTCTGACTCACCTAATCAGAATTACTCTCCTCCTTTGTGTCACCCTGCAGTGATTTTTTTTTTACCCTCCATCATCTCCATTTCCTAATCACTATGATTTTTTTTCATCTAGTATCATATCTGTGCTTTCTCTAGCATTTCATTCAGATATTTTATGACAGTATTCAGTGCGTTGTATTATAGTATATCTGCGTCTGTATTTTTTCATTTTCCTCATACACTGAGTTTCTTGGCAGCAGGGTTATTCAGTTAATAGCTAACATTTATTGAGGGCTTACTAAATGCAAGGGCACGTTTTTAAGCACTTAACATGCATAAACCCATTTGATCGTCGTAAGAACCCTAGAAGGTTGGACTATTATCCTAGTGTTAAAAATAAGGAAACTAAAGCAGAGAGAAGTAATTTCTCCAAGGTTTTGTTTCTTGTTACTGAAAGAGACTATATTCATATTCAGGCCCTCTGACTCCATAACTCTTGCTCCTAATCAATTCCTTACACTGCCTTTTTCCTTCCTTCCTTCCCTCCTTCCTTCCTTTTTCTTTTTTTCTTTCTTCTTCCTGCCCGCCTGTCTACCTTTTCAATGTCTATTATTCTAACATGTAGCTGTATATGTTTCTTGAGTAAATTAATTAACTTTGTTTGAATATGTATGAACAAGTCCTAGGAAAAGGTAGGCACAGTGTCTTCCCAAATAAACTCTTAAAAAGTTTAATAAATCTAAGTTAAATTATAAATAAACAGTTCTGCTTCCTTAGTTTGAAACTGATGATAACCAGAATCCATTTGAAGCAAAATTTAAGTGTACTTTTTCAGAGTACACAGATTCATTTCATTGATTCTTTTTTAAAAAGGCAAAACAAAATAATCATGTTAAAATGTTAAATCATGTAATAAATAATGGCAATAAACCCCTCCGTCCTACACTTAAAGGGTTTTATTGAGTGACTTTATAACGTAAAACTGCTTTTAGAGATGACAAATTTATAAGCTTTCAGCTGACATATCAATGATTAATGTATATGACTTTTTCAGCTTGAAATCTGTTTCTAGGTCTAAAGATTCAGATACCAAAGTTTACATCTCTACTAATACATTTCCCTCAGTTTGAAACATCATTTTTATGCATCAGAAAGATAACTGGTATCACTTTAATTAAGTATTTTTTGTTTGTTTGATGTCCATGTCAGTATAATAATTGAGTAGTTAAAATCTGTACAGGATTATACGTCATACACATACACACACTTTATGCTGCTGAGAATAAAGCTCCCAGCAATCAAGAAAAGTAACAGGGAAAAGGTTACAGAAGGCATTTTCCCATGAGCTTTTATTCCCTGCATTCATAAACCTTCCTGTCTGAGGAAACTCAGATGGTCACGCACACTAAAAATTACCCAGAGAAGAAGGGTAGGCTTATCCTAAGATTGCCAAGCAATGACATATTTATTTAGCTTTATTTCTTGAAGATAGTCCAAAGATTTTATACAATTCAAGCCTGAATTCCTAAGTTCTACAGATTTTTTCAAAATGGAACCCAAATACCATGAAAGAAGTGCTACAAAAGTTTCAACGTACCATTCCTCTTCCTCTCAGTGATCATCATATATAGCCTACACATTTTAAATGCACGACTCGGGGCTCTTTCTTGTTCCTGATTACATCTACTCCAGACACGGACTTAGACATTGTTTGGGAACATTCAACATAGATACCACTTCTGGAGAAGACATGATGAATTACTACAACATGTCCTAGTACAAATTTGTTTGTGATTAATCTCAGATTTCATTATCTAACATGAAAGAATCATATTTTACATGTCTTAAAATATTAACTTCTTCACCATCAACTTTTAAATTTGTATAATCCCATCCATCATTCACTGAGAGTGAGGCAATAGGATCTGGCAGGTGTCCCAGTTTTATTTAACTTGGTTTAGAAGCTAACTATAGTACACTTTGTGAGGCACTGTGGGGGCAGCTGAAAGATCTCACTAGAACACTCTCTCAATTGCAAGACCAAACGTAGGGATAGAAGATCCCTTATTTTTATTGTTTGTCTTGGGATGAAGCAGTTTTTTTCTAACTTAAGGTTGATTTAACTATTAGGCACAGTGGGCGCAGTGCTTAGGGCCCATGCTATATTTAGAGACACAAGGAAATTTTCTAATTTTAATTTCTTTTAAAATATGAAGAAAAAGTGAATAGTAATGCATATATCTTAATGAGTCCAACCTAGGCTTATTTTTTTCTTTGGCGAAAGGAGCCCAAGAAAGCAAAAGTGCTCATGGCCCAACAAGTCATAATGCAGCCTTGATCTTAGTTGATCTTTTTGCTGAGTGGATTCTTGACAGGCTTTAACATATGACTGTGGTTCTCAGAGAAAGAGCCCTAGACTAATAAACAAGTCCCGGGTGCACAAGTTATGAGTTTTGTCAAGTGGACAAATCACTTAACCTCCTCTACCCTCAGTTTCTTTATCTGTAAACAGTAATAATAATATTAGCAGCTTATGTACTTGGCACTGTCCTAGTTTCAAGTATTAACTCATTTAGTGCTAGCACAACTTGGAAAACGGTGGAACTAAATGAAGCAGGCACTAGAATAACCATTATACACCTGCCTAAGCTGAGGCTCAAAGGCTGACCTGATTCTCTAAGTAGTCACAGTTAGTGAATAGTAGAACAAAATCTGAATCCAATCTGATTTGAACACCTGTTTTTCCTTTCCAGAGTCACTGTGAAGATCAGTAGACAAAGGAAATGATTTCTAAATACCTAAGCATCATTTAAATGTAAAGTAGTTAATTGCAAATGATGGCACTTGCTTTTGCCAACATCTTTCCCCAAGGTGTTTTTTGATTTCCATACGAGAGGTACATGTAGATCAAACTACTTGTTTATCATCTAGGTTTTATTCAAACTCATGAAATGGTAACGTAAACCTAGTCTGATATGTATGTGTGTGTATACTATGTATTATTTTAGCCATACACAGGTATATATTATAAGGAAATTGCTGGCCAATTATTAAATTCAAATTAAATTTTAAATTGTTCAGAACACAATGAGAGTCTTTAAAAAACAACTTCATTCAGTAGGAAACACACCCACTTTAGAAGCAAAATGTAGACCACACTTTTCTCCATGTGGAAATCTTATTAGAGTGAAAAGGCAAGTAAGGCTCTAACTCAGAGAAGATAAGGGAACTAGAGTTCTTCCACCTTTTATGGTTTGAGAAGGCCCATGCATTTCCCCAAGAGCCGAATTCTCTAAGGCAGTAGGGGCTAAGTCATCTCTTGGGCAAAAGGAACAGTTTCCATTACAGGTCAAAAGAAATACCACAGAATAGAACCCTAGAATGTTAGTAGTGAAAAGGATATATATGGTTTAACATCGTTGTCTCCTCGTTTTATGAAAGAAAAAGACCAAAGCCGGTTGGTGAGATGGTTTGAGTAGATTTGTGGCAGAATCTGTTTGCTAGTCTAGCACTTACCTCAAAATAATATGAGAAGTGTTAGTGGGAGAAACATTCATTCTGCTAATCAAACCAGAAGACCAAGGAGATGACATTTGAGACTTACTAGTAAATGGGGAAAGCCCCCAATGCCTTTGTGTGGGGTGAACATGAGCAATCTTGCTTAGAATTACTGGAAATGTGGTGTAATAGTCACCTCCCACCAAGACAGAAATAGGAGATAAAATCATTAAACAATGACAAATAAGTACAAGAATGAAAATTAACCAACTCTCTGGGTTGCAAGGGTTGAGAGGGCTCCCAAGACACAGGATTTTCAGTAGTAAAACTGAGAATGACCCAGGAAAACCTGAACAAGATGCAAAGATGTGGGGCACCTGCATGGCTCAGTTTGTTACGTGGCTGCCTTCAGCTCAGGTCACGATCTCAGCGTCCTGGGATAGAGACCTGCATTGGGTTCCCTGCTTAAGAGGAGTCTGCTTCTTCCTCTCCCTCTGCCTCTTTCTCCAGCTTGTGCACTTGCTCTCTCTCTTTCACACACACTCTCTCTCTCTATCTCAAGTAAATTAAAAAAAAAAACTTTTTAAAAGATATTATTAAAAAAGATACAAAGACATTGTTTTTCTTTAAATTTTCTTTTTTTTTCTTTAAATTTTCAATGTACATTTCTTTCTTCCTCTTATTTTCAAATTTGCCTGCTGAGAATGTGGTTGTTGGTATTTAATAACCATACAAATACATGAACACAGAGAGAAGAAAACAAGATACAAATCCTTACCTCAAAGACATTCTAATGTGGGAAGAGAGATAGAAAATAAACACAACAAATGTTACAAAATTCTAAGTGTTATTGAAAAAAACAATAGAATAGAGAAGGAGAATGGATTCAAGGCAGCAACTTTTTTTAGTAGGATGGCCAGGGAAGAGCCTCACTAAGAAGGTGGCATTTGAACATAGACTTAAAGGAGGTAAAAGAGTGAGCCACATGCATTATTGGGGAGAAGTGTGTTCCTGGAGGAGGGAACAACAGGTATGAGGACTCTAAGTAGAGAGCAAGCTTTATGCATTTGAAGAGGAATGAAGGAAAAGTCTACTGTGGGTTGAAAGCAGGGTAGTAAGAGACAAAGCCTAACAGAAAATTCAGAATCTCCAAGCCTGTCTGGGCACATCATGTGAGGTAGAGTAGGCAAAGTTGGACTGCTAAAGACATTAAAATAACATTAACCACAAAACAGTTTTATCTGGAGGAATTAGAAACTAATACCTCTAGAGACTAACAAAGCAATGGTCCCAGTAAAAAATGTTTACCACAAACTACAGAAACAAGGTCTGAGAGGCTTAGAACCCTGATGAACATGTGCAGTAATTATATGATACGTCTCATGAGTTTTACAGATTGGGGAAAGATAGAGTCAGTACCTTTTATGTTTAAAAATCAAGAAATTGCTTTGGAAAATATTCTATATAACATTAATAATGTCATTTTCTATTCACTTTGTATCGTAATAAGAGGCAACAGTGATATTAATTACATTAATATGAATAAAAAAACTAACTCCATTTCACAAACATGTGTGAATTTCCTCAGTCTTGAATTTCATAACAGGGAGCCAAGCTTGAGGAAAACATTTCTGATGTAACAGGTGGAGAGACTACAAAGTCAACACATACCTTCCAGAATTACAGTGTAAGCCAAAAGATATTTTGCAGATACACATGGTATTAGCCAGCATCTGGTCTGACCATGGTGGTGTGAAGAGCTGGAAATACTACTGGACTATTCTGATGTGGGAAGATGTGATCCAATCCTCAGTAGCTCTCTAATGACTTGAGAGGCCCCTCCTCCACTTCCTACACCACCCTCTTATGACTGGACAGCTGTCACAGACGACAGACTATTGATGAATCTACTTTTGATCCTCTCCACGCCTCTTCCAAAATTATCCTTCCAGTTGCAAACATGATGATGCAATCATGCCATCTTCTTACTTATAATTCTTAAGTCACTTTTCTTCAACTTCAGAATAAATTCTATTCTCTTCATTTTGTAACATAAAAGTTATTCATGACCAGATCTGTCAAGGTTTCATTTCCTGATAATTCTCCATGTGGAATCTACATCTGTTTTCCCTTTTGTGCCCCTAATAATATTATTTCTTCTCTCTACAACTCGTGTGTTTCTTCTCCCCTCATTCCAATTGTTTCCTCACTTCCATTAGTTATTGCTCAGTATTCAACTCCTTTATGAAGCTTTCTTTTATAGAACCTCCCCTCCTTTCTCCTCCTCTGTGTCTCCAAAGTAGACCCTTTAAAAGAGTTATCACAGTGGATTTTTTTTTTCCACAGTAGATTTTAACAGATGCTTTCTCTGTCTTCTCCACCAGGCTGAATTATTTGAGTATAGGAGCAGAGACTTATTCATCTTTCTATCACTAGCTCTCAGAACAGCGTCTGATATCTAAGTGATGCTTGTTGGAAAGATGGAAGAATGAATAGTTTGATGAATGAATAAAATAAGGACTATCATTTTGGGTAACTTAATCTACTTAAACCATAGTTTTTCATCTATGAAGATATTTTAATGTTGCTATCATTCACTTCAAACATGAAATTTGATTTTCAGCAGATTTCTGCCATTAGCATTTGCATCAGGGGTAAATGCGTATATTACAGGGTTTGAAATAATAGGCTCATATATTATCTGCAATTCCTATAGCAATTTTCTTTTCAACCCCTAACGATGTGGCAATTATGTATTTTAAAATTTCATTTATAATTATGGAATTATTAATCAAACCTAAATATTTTTGTGTGTGTGTGTTTTTTTTATTTATTTTTTTCCCAATTTATTTATTTTCAGAAAAACAGTATTCATTATTTTTTCACCACACCCAGTGCTCCATGCAAGCCGTGCCCTCTATAATACCCACCACCTGGTACCCCAACCTCCCACCCCCCCGCCACTTCAAACCCCTCAGATTGTTTTTCAGAGTCCATAGTCTCTCATGGTTCACCTCCCCTTCCAATTTACCCAAAAGCACATACCCTCCCCAATTATGGAATTATTAATCAAACCTAAATATTAAATAATACAGTAACTTGATACATCATTGGCTTCCAGTTTCTTTTATTTATAGCACTGCAAGATTTTGTCATGCAAGATCACATACAGAACATGCGAAATAGTAAAAGTGGAAACCATAGTCAGGTTGAAAACTGAATTGAGGATACTAAGCCTTTACTCTTATTTTCCTCTCCTATTTTCCTCCTGTGGGTCTGCATTGTGTACTTGCTGAATTATTGAAAAATAGCCAATTCTGCTAAGTAAAAAAACAGAAAACAAAATGTGGCAGATGAAACTCACAGGATGTATTAAGTATAGATGATGAGCAATTCAACTGGCTTCTAAAACAGGTAATATTCATAAGTGCTAAGTACAATTAGACAAAAAGTATAAATAGAAAGCAAATTAGTAACTTGAAAGATATGGATATCTGTCTCTTACAGATAGAATAAATGAAATATCTGATTTAAAAAATGGAATAAACAGAAGTATCACATAGAGATGGAAACAGATACAAAGCCCAAGTCACGAGATACAATCATGCCACCTCCAGATGGAAAGGTATATCATCACTAAGTCAGCTACATATTTGTGACACACATCATGGTTCCATTTTGCTCCCATGTATGTTCTACCCTACGTGCGCCAAAAAAAGGCAAGACTATTCACCAGGTAAGTGAAAGTGAGAGCAAGTGACCAGGTTCTGCCCCTGAACACCTCCAGTAGAACAAGAATGCATTGACTCCAGGTGCCTTCCTTCACTGAGCCTCCTTGTTCAATATAACTTGTAACCACATGTTCAGTAATAAAGGCCAATGTAACAGAAAGAGAGAGGCAGACCATATAATGTTATGCAACACAGGATTCCAGGAGGATGTTCCTTCTACCCGTCTAGTACCCTATCGCAAGTATGTTAACCCATCTCCAACTCTTTCTTCTTGCTTCTTCCTGTGCGTTTTCATTTGGTTCAATAAACTACGTGAATCAAGCACCTTAGTATGGGTCTGTGAGTCTTTCTGTCCCTTGATTCTTGGTAATGTCTGTTGGTTAATATGCTTGGAGGCTACCATTGCCTCAATGTCATATCCCATATGAAAGGGGTCCATGGGGCTGCTTTCCATTTGGAAAACATGGTTAAATGCAATCTTACAAATCAATTAATAGTAGTCTACTTTCGTAAGCCTTTCTTTAATCTTAACTGTTATCAATCATGACTTAATTTAACATGGCTTTTATAGCATTCCCAGACTATATTACAACACTTTATTTTTAAAAAAACGTATTCTGAATTCTTTTCTAGGAATCTAATCCCTTACAGGAAATGCTACTACAGAGCTCTGACATTTCATTACAGTTTGGCATCAAAATACATCCAACCCTCCTCTCAGCTTTCAATACTACTCCTCTGACTTATGTACTTTAACATTTTATTAATGTATCCAATAAAAAGATATCTTAATTTTCATTCTTCCTGATGAACAACTTTCAAGATTTTAAAATAAAATAATTTTTAGGTTTCTTTGCAGGTATATAATGTGCCTTTACAACATGATAAACATAAAATAGACTCCTAGCGTGTTGATGGACATTATATTAGGTTGAACTTTATGAAATTAACATTTTTGTAAGTCTAAAACAGCCAGATATTGGTACCTTTCTATAACTAATAGTTCTACTCTTCTAATCATCATGTAGTTTAGACCCCCTGAAACACCAAATAATTTTTTGGCATCTGATTGAGAATTTCTAATGTTTCTATTGGCTCGTAACATGATTTCTCTCATTTCAGATAATTTGAACTTATGGAAAGTTCTTCCTAATTTTGAGTAAAAGTCTGCATCACTATAACTTCAGTTTATGAGCAAGGTATTATATTCTCTACCATTCAAGCCAGAACACTTTTGAAATAGGACACTCTTAGTAATTATGGAGGAACAGCAGGTGTAACTTGAGATAATGCTGGACACATAAACAAGGACAACCATCCTATGTATGAGTCACAATGAATATATAGGATTCCTCATTTACAAGCTATCCTTTAAAATAACTGATGATTTCTACTATTGCTGTTAACTTTCACTTTCATGAAACTAAACATGACTCCATTTCCTTAGATCGTTCCTCTTCTGGCATGACTTTGAACCCTATACATTTAACTTAGCTTAGTGTAAATATATTAAATATATATTACAAAGGAAGAGGAATCAAATTAAACTGAACACTAAGTAGATAAGTTAGGGAACTAATACACATCCCTAAATTAAGTCTTGTTTGTACATCCCTGGCTCCTCTTTCTTTGTTCCCTCTTTCTTTTTTTCTCTTCAGCCTACATTCTTCTCCTTATTTCCCCCTTTCTCTTGTTATTATCTTGGGCCTGCAGTGACAGAATTAGTATTATTCAGCCTTGCCTTTTTTCTCAAACATTAGAAACATGCTGACCTATCCTAGAATCATTTTCACTAAATATATATGTAAGTGTCCGCTTGCTAGCTTCTTGCATAGACGTCTATTTCTCATTCTGTATTGTCCTCTGTGTAACTGAAAACAAACTGAGAGATGGAAAGAGTGCATGGAACTTATTACAAGACTTTGTACCCAGTAGACAATAAATCAGTGGTTCTCCCCTCTGCTATTTACCATATTCTTCCTTGGTATGTAGCCAAATGCTGAAAGATGTGAATGTGTCTGCCATGTGCAGGAATTTGACTCCTACACCCTAAGAGATGTTCGTCTGGCACTAAACGGTTATATTAAGTGACACAATATTGGAAGGTGATGATGTGAATTCTTTGAAATTATGATTACTTCTATAGGAATAGACGCTGTGAGAAGTTTTTCTACTAGAGCAGTTTTAAAAAATTGTTTTTTTCTGTGTTTAGTGCAATTAATCCTTTCAACAGTAGTTTGAGTGCTAAAGAGCTTGCTTCAAACATGAAAAGTTTAAGATCCAATATAATAAATGTTTATTTGAAGAATGCTGGTTGACTAATATAAGTTAAAAAAAATGAGAGGGGCACCTGGGTGGCTTGGTGAGTTAGGCTGCTGCCTTTGGCTCTGGTCATGATCTCGGGGTTCTGGGATTGAGTCCTGCGTCAGGCTCCGGCTCAGCAGGGAGCCTGCTTCCCTCTCCCTCTCTCTCTGCCTGCCTCTCTAACTACTTGTGATCTCTGTCAAAAAAATAAATAAAAAACCAAAAAAAAATGAGAAAAAAGAGAATGAAGGGTATGTTTGCTATGTTCCTTTCTGGGTGAGATGACATTTCAGTTAGTGCTGAATCTAAAATCATATTGATTTATAGCCCATACTTGCCCATTGCCTCTCTCAAAATTTATCACATAATCTTAAAAATCCTAAAATACCTCCCATCTAAAATAATTTTATCTCCCTTCCCCCACTACTTTGATACTCAATTGTACTTATTTTAAAAATATATTAAGTATTAATAGAATTTTTAAAATATGATGATAGCGGCAGATAGGCACACAATAAAATTGAAAGTTCATTCCACATTAAGAGATACTTTAAGTATGAGAAGCCAATCTGTTTATGTCAAGCTTTATTTTGGGACATTATCTTTCCCTTTAATAGAACACCACTTCCTCAGACTCCATGGGTTACTATGGTATCCTGCTTATATTTGCTTCTGCTAATGTTCTTGAGTCCATTAATGTTCAATTGTGAAATTGTTTTGACTAGCAGACTTGGCAGTCGTGGCCAATGTGGGACAACGAAAGCAGCTCCCTGAGCAATCAGAGTAGTACAGAAATAAACAGAGGAACGCATCATTGTCACAAGCTTATGTTCAATCGTTATGGGCCTTATTACTTAACAAGATAACCATAAAGCTGACAAAATACCACAAACAATAGAAGTGAGTTTCAAGTATTTGTTGAGCATCTTTTTTCAAATTACCACTGGTCATTATAGAAAAAATAGCCTGCTTCTTTTGGTCAAAATATTTAATAATTTATAAAATTTAGAAAAAATACACAATCCTCTTTCACTGGTTCTGTTGATTTGGAAATCACAAGGAAAAGATGAAAAAGAAAGTATATGCCAGCTGAGTATAAATATTAAGGATCTTTAATATAAAAACCATCTCTTACTGTTTTATTATTAATCCTTTTAAATATTTTTTCTCTTATGACTAAAACTGAATGTAAAATAATTTACTCCTTTTTTCACAAGTGACTGATACACATATTACATGACACAATTAGCAAATTTGTTCACCATGGTTTCTGTAACCTTTTTAATCTCCTTGTATTTCTAGTTCTCATATGTGTTAAAATTTTAGAATCTGTACTAAATGTTAGAAAGAACACTTTGATAAATTTAAAAAAAATTCTCGTGCTGAGATACTATTTTCCCAGAAAAAAATCAATGAGGTGGAACTAAAGAACATTCCTGAATCCTGGGTACTTAACTTCTTGATAAAAGATTCCTGACCAAAAAAAAAAAAAAAAAAGATTCCTGACAAATTAATTTAGCAAAGCCACTCAGGTGTGAAACTGCATGTGATGGAGATAAGAAGCATTTAAGGGTTAGTCAGGAGGCTTTTAAAAATCCAATTTAAAAATTAATTAAAAAATAAAACTAATAAAACTATACTTTGCCATGCACAAATGTCATAATACTTAATAAAAAAATGTTATATCTGATATCTTCATAGTTCGGTCTTGAATCTGAAAGTGAATTTGGAAATATCTGTCTTACCATTTTTATTTCTTCCCTGTCTTTTCTTTTTTTACTTTGTTTTATGGAAAATTTAAAACACATTCAAAAGCAGAGCAGTCAATATAATGAGCTCTCATGCACCCACGATTCAGCTTTGACGATTATTAACATTTTGTCAATCTTTCTCATCTATCTTCACCTTACTTATATTTACAAGAATATTTTTTAAAGATTTTATTTATTTATTTGACACAGAGGGAGAGATCACAAATAGACAGAGAGGCAGGCAGAGAGAGAGGGGGAAGCAGGCTCCCTGCTGAGCAGAGAACCCGATGCGGGGCTCAATCCCAGGACCCTGAGATCATGACCTGGGCCAAAAGCAGAGGCATTATCCACTGAGCCACCCAGGCACCCCTACAAGAATATTTTAAAGCAAATCTCACACTGCGTATCACTTCACTTGTTTACCTTTTGATATGTATCATTAGCAGGTAACACTTTTTTCCTCTAACAATTACAAATACTATTTCATATTTTACAATATTCCTAAGAATCTCTTAATATCACCATGTATTTAGTTTATGTTTGAATTTTGTGATTTGCTTATACATATTTTTTTCAGTTTGTTGTTTAAACCAAGAGCAGCCCCTGCCACTGCACCCACCCCCAAGAAGACCAGGCATCATCATATTTGTTTAATATGTCCATTAAGTCTTAGTTTCTGTTCCCCACTCCCTTTTATTCATGTCACTCATCCTATAAAATACCCCATTTCAGATTTGGCTGATTTTCTCACTTCTTATTACCTCTTTTTTCACAGAAGACTATACTGGGGCTAAGAGAGATTCAATAACTCATCTGCTGTTAAAGGATGAGATAATAGAAGCATTGGACTGGAAGTCAGGTTCTCTGCTGTTGAATCTGCAGTCTTAAAGTGTAGGAAAGAAAACCAGTGAGAAGTCTGGAGATTGACAACCTGGACTAGGTGCCCAGTTCCATTGAGTAACTGAGTGACCTTAGGCACATTACTTAGATTCTCTGAACCACATTTCCCACATCTGAAAAATGAGGATGATTAATTCCTTCCTTGCCCATAAAATGCTTATTAAATGCTAGCTGCTTTTACCTTATTATTTCAAATTATATTTTTTCATTTCTTTGGAAAATACCAAGTTGGTTTTGAGCAAAAACAATGGCATATTTTGGTTCCACTACAGGACTGATAATAAGGAGTTAGAATTAGATGAGGTATTGTTTAATAGTCACTAAATCTTTTTGAATATCAAATTAAGCACTTAGTTCTCACCCATCTTTCTATCCCAGATTTGATAGATCGTAAAAAGCCCAATTTATAGGATTAGTGTTCCTCTTTAACTCTGCATTCTGTCTCTACCTTAAGATACACCTGCAAAAGTCACCTAGCAAGTGTACATAACCCAGTGACACCATTTTCTCTTTATACATCCCGAACAGTGTACAACATTATTAAGCTAATCTTCTTGATGCACTGTTTTTATACAATAGATTCTTATCATCACATGTTTAGTAATTGTTTCTTTTTTGTTGAAATCTATTCATATTTAGAGGGCATAAAATTAAGTTCAGTTTATTTAAAATAGAATTGTTTAATTGATTAAAATGTAGCTACAGTAATAATAATTAAACTGATCCCTCTCCAGTTTAATAAAGCACATATTGGAAAGAGGGAAGGATGCCTTGAGGTTGTCACATCTTTACCAAGATTAACTAAAGTAGATTTCAGGTCTTTAGTATGTTATAAAAATGAAGGATGCAGAACATTCAGTGGAGTAGTCAGCAGTGATAAATCCTGGAGCATGATCAAGGAAAATGAGAGCAGGAGATTCAGAAACCAAACTCTGACCATCAGGTAATGCCTCAAGACTGTGGAGCACTTCCACTGATAGGACAAGAACCAAGGTTAAAACTGCAGTGACATGAAGAATGAATTACAAACAATGAATTTAAATTAAATTTGGCAGCAAATGATAGAGATAGGTTCGTTACTTGACATGAAAATGGGTATGAAGGCAGCCGTGGAAACAAAGTTCATCTTTCCCTTTCAGAAAAGAAGAAAAAAGAGTGGCTCGTTAATGAGATAAACTTTGAGATGGAGATGGGTGAAATTAATAAGGACCAAGCCTGATGGACTCTAATTTCTTGAAAATATAATTAAGGACAGTTGGTTGAGTGCTGACTTAAGTTTTTGAGGAAAGTTATTAAGATTTCCAGGAGTTGGTGAGTGAATGTGCATGAGACTGATTAGGAATCAAGAAGGGTTGGTTGCAGCTGGAAATCTTTAAGGATGAATGGCAATAGTGTCAGGCACTCTTTCTTTAGCACTGTTTGGACAAGGAGCAAGCATGGAGTAAGCTGATGATTGAGCTGAGAGTAGACAAGGCAAGACCCAAAGAATGTGATGAGACTGCACTACTGGTAAGACCTGCTGTTAAAGAGATTTAAGAGGAACTCCAACCAGGTAGGAAGAGAAGTTCACGAGTGAGCAGCAATCTAAGAAGGACTATGATGAGGTAAAAGGCTATGGAAAGACGAAAAAAAAAAAGATTGTGGTCAGAAAGGACACTTTCAAAATTTAAGATCTTAGAAAAGGATCTTGGGTGTGTGTGGCTGAAATAGTAGTCATTGGATTAGGGGAGGTTAGAGTTTGTTAAATGGATTATCATTGAGGATACTAAAGTTATGATATTTCATGTGCTTTCAGAGACCTTCCAACAAAGACCAAGAAAAGAAGAAAGGGAAAAACTGCAAAGAGAGGCCTTTTAAGGCTTCCCCTGATATGGAGAGGAGAGAGGAAATGATGACCCAAACAAGTTGAATTTACGTGTGTAAGAAATACAGGAGGAAAACCTCCCAGGGGTACAGGCTAGGCAGAAAGCTTTGGCCTATCCAAAGTAGCAGCTGGATGGAATCACAACTTAATGTCACCTGACTCCAGAATCATTGAAAAACATTAGAGCAACAGTTCCCAAAAAAAGATTATGAAAAAAGTGGTTATAAACTGTGCATTATAAACATTTCTTAAATATAGATTTCTTCCATATTAAATTATTCTTTTAATACCTACAGGCATCAGTTCCTATTTAAGGTCAAGATCCTGACAAATTTTGTTTTGTTAAGAGAAAAAAGCCAGAAGAAACTTCTCTAAGCAATATTTTATTTGAAATGTTATTTTTAAATATGGCCATCAGGTCTCCTGAAATGAAAACTTACTCTGACAAAAGCTTGTCATTAAGCTTTGTTCAGCTCAAAAGGAGCTGAACAAAGGAAGAGGACTACACAGAGACAAGATATTCACAGCTGCAAATAAAAATATGAACAAATTCTCCCCACTGTATCTCAGTAGACACCATGAAGTGTTTCAAATAGTGATGACAAAGAGCTAAACAGATAACACTGTTATAAGCCAGTATCATAGAAATTCCTTAAGCATAAAAGAGACACAACTTTCTGAATTACTGAGGAATCCAGGGCCAGGCAGGACAGAGGTGGGAGGCACACCCTCCACCCCAGGGTCTGGCTCTGGAAAGAGAGAAGGTGCAATGCCTAAGAGAGTGCAATGCCAAAACTTCAGATCCAAATTCAGAAGCTCTTCATACTGGAGAACCAATCTGCATAGTAGTTCAGAGCACAGAGAAATTCAAGAATGTGCTGAGAAGGGAATTTGGGTAAATTGGAAGGGGAGGTGAACCATGAGAGACTATGGACTCTGAAAAACAATCTGAGGGGTTTGAAGTGGTGGGGGGGTGGGAAGTTGGGGTACCAGGTGGTGGGTATTATAGAGGGCACGGCTTGCATGGAGCACTGGGTGTGGTGAAAAAATAATGAATACTGTTTTTCTGAAAATAAATAAATTGGAAAAAAAAAAAAAAAGAATGTGCTGAATACTCAAAAGTAAGGTAGACCAAACCAATGGTTAAAACCTGGGAAGCATTCCCATAGGAAGAAAATGTTTAAACACCAACCTGAAGTGTAAGTCAAGACTCCATTTCCTGGACAGTAGAGAGGCTGGACATGTCAACCCAGAAGCAGAGATTTGCCAAGGACAGGGATTTGGAGTGGGAATAGTGTACAGGCCAGCAGTCATCTCATTAGTAGTGAAAGGAGACTTAGAAAAAGGCCCAAATCCTGTGGAGTAAGACACTATGTAATGACAGAATTGTTGAGGCTTGGCAACTTCATTACCTCACAAGAAGGCAGCTCTCACTTTTGTGGTAGCCAGTGAAGAAGACTAGAAGGAAAAAAGTGTCATGAGGAGCCTGGCTGATT
Organism: Neogale vison; assembly: GCF_020171115.1. Taxonomy (NCBI): domain Eukaryota; kingdom Metazoa; phylum Chordata; class Mammalia; order Carnivora; family Mustelidae; genus Neogale; species Neogale vison. Next base: position 77,983,479 of record NC_058093.1, read on the forward strand.
TACTTGGATCATACATCCTGAATTTAAGTGTTCAGTATCAAGTACAGCATTGTAGCAGTAATGGAGTGGGAGCAATTACTATTCAACGTGCCTTTTGGGGTGACGGAGGGTAGCCTAATCTGATATGAGTACTATCAAGAGAGTAATTTCCAATGTTAACAAAGTGATTGAAGGCAAAGCCAAATGACAAAGGGTTGGTAAAGGAAGGAGGGAAGAAGAGAACAACAGTATAAATTACTTCTTCCCACAATTTACTAGTAAAGCCACACTCCTTGTTTGAGAACTCAAAGAAACTTAACATTAGGTTACCATTTTTGGTCATGCTGGAATTATAAACACAAATTCCATGGGCAGTTCTAAAACTGGTAGAACTTGGTTGTAAGATGGTCTCTTGGATGAGCCAGAATGAGAACGCTATTTCATAGATTTTCATTAAAGTGAAAACCACAGGCTCTTACAATATATGACAGCGTTCCATCTGAGGAACATAGAAGCAAATGAATGAAGAAAGGTAAAGAGGGGTACCTAGGGAACAGCAAAATTGAAAACTGGATTTTTTTTTTCACACTTAAGCTGGTTTGAAGGCAGTGAAGAAGGAATTAAGAGAAAGACAAGTTTATAGATAGTGTTTATAAATGTAGGGGATGTCTGGGGGAGAAACATTAAAAAGCAAGAGAAAATACTAGTAGCACAGGAAAAGAAATTAAGCTTTCACTTAATGACTGCATTGAGTTCCAAATCATGTGCTACTGCTTAAAGGTATTAAATATGAAAAAGGACAGAAAATAATAAACATTAATGGATCCTCCACTTTAATCATCCAACCATTCAATCAATAAATATTTTCTAAGTATTTGGGAAATGGTGGAGGAGAAATATTAGCCAGAGTATAAATGTGTTCAAAAAATTTAAAATTTAGTTAGGTAGACAAATCCACATAAAAGATTAATGACTAATTCCTTGTAGCATATACTTATTATTATTTTTTCCTATGTGATGTTTAAAAACTTGTATGTGCATTTATTCATGTATCAAAGTAAAATAAACGACTTTTAAAGACTGATGTGATTTGAATATCCACAAAACTACTTGAATATCCATATAGAAAAGACGAACTGTATCCTCTACCTCACATCACACAGAAAAATTAACTTCAGGATGAATCAAAGACCTACACATAAATTATAAGATTATAAAGCTTATCAAAAAAAATGCAAAGGTATTTTTATGACTCAGTGTAGGCAAAAAGTTCTTGGGACACCAAAAGGAGTAACCATTGGAGAAAAAATTGATAAAGTTAATCTCATCAAAATTAAACTTCTGTTCTTCAAAAGAGACCATTAAAAATTCCATTAAATAAATAAATAAAATTATTTATTAGTAAGACAAGTCAAAAGCTAGAGAAAAATACTCATCAGACATATATCAACAAAAGACTTACATACAAAATATATAAAGAGCTCTACAAATCCATAATTAACAGAAAACAACCCAATAGAAAATTGGCAAATATTATATGAAGTGTTTCACAAAGGAAGATACACAAATGGTCAATAAGCACATAAAAAGATATTCAATGTAAAAAAAATAATATTCAAAGTAACTATAGTCATCAGGGAAATACAAATTAAATCTAATAAGTTACCACTTTGAACTTAATAGATAGAGCGGGATAAAATTTTCTTATGAAATGTTGATGAAAAAGTGAAGCAAGTAGAATTCTCCTACATTGCTGATGAAAGAAAAATTTTATTACTACTTTGGAAATTAACATGATAGTTTTAATAAAGTTAAATATACAAACTCTTTATGACTTAGCCATTCCACTCCTTGGTATTTATCTATGAGAAATGAAAACATGTGTCCACAAAAAGATTTGTACAAGAATGTTCACAGTACCTTTATTCATAATGTTCCCAAATGGAAATAACTCACATGTCCACAACAGAAAAGATTATGAACAAATTGTGGCATTTTAACACAATGAAATAATAAAACTTAGAAATAATTTATTTAAAAGGTTGGAAAACAGTGTGGAGATTCCTTAAGAAATTAATAATAGAGCTACCCTATGACCCTGCAATTGCACTACTGGGCATTTACCCCAAAGACACAGATATAGTGAAAAGAAGGGCCATACTGTACCCCAATGTTCATAACAGCAATGGTCACAGTCACCAAACTGTGGAAAGAACCAAGATGCCCTTCAACGGATGAATGGATAAAGAAGATATGGTCCATATACACAATGGAGTATTATGCCTCCATCAGAAAGGATGAATACCCAACTTCTGTATCAACATGGACGGGACTGGAAGAGATTATGCTGAGTGAAATAAGTCAAGCAGAGAGTGTCAATTATTATATGGTTTCACTTACTTGTGGAGCATAAGGAATAACATGGAAGACATTAGGAGATGGAGAGAAGTGAGTTGGGGAAATCGGAGGGGGAGGAAAACCATGAGACTGTGGACTCTGAGAAACAAACTGAGTTTTTGAGGGGAGTGGGGGTGAGGGGCTGGGTGAGCCTGGTGGTGGTATTAAGGAGGGCACGTATTGCATGGAGCACTGGGTGTGGTGCATAAACAATGAATTTTGGAACACTGAAAAAAAATTAAATTTTAAAAAATAATCAAGTATGGATACACAAAACAACATGATGAACCTTGAAAGTATTATGTTGAGCTAAAATAACCAGATTCAAAAGAGTGCATAGCAAGTGATTCCACTTATATGAAGTTCTAAAGTAGGGAAAACCAAAGTAAGGTAATGGAAATTAGGACAGAGGTAGCCTCTGGGTGATGGGGATAGGGAGGGTGTAAAAATTGACTGTGAAAAGTTTTTGGAGAGATGAAAATATTCAGTATTTTAATCAGAGTCATGGTTACATGTATCTGTAATTGTTAAGTTACACTGTACTAAATACCTATAATCTGCATTTTATTGTATATAAGTTATGCCTCAATTAATAAAAATAACTGAAATTGGACCAAATGACTTCTAGGAGTCTCTTCCTATCCTAATATTTTTGTCAAGATTGCAATAACTTTCTAAGTATTAGGTTCAATAAAAATAACTACTGAAAAAATAGCTATTGAAGGAAAGCTATACATTATACTCAGAGCTATTTGCATGTTCCTATTTTAAAGTTTAACATTATATAGCTCTTTAACGAGTTTCCAGTTGCAACTAATAAACTGTTCAAATAAAATGCTACCATATGTAACTCAGATTTCATTCACTGTATTATTTAAAGGTTCTTAGTCTTCAAACTTTCCCACTTACCTTCAGAATTACATTCCCATGAGAATCCTGTTTTTTTGTTGTTTCTACTCTTTACTATAAAATTTTATTATCTGGTGTTTTCATATTTTTAAAGGTCGTTGCTATTTTAGCATAGCTTTATCTGCATCAAAACTGAGTGTTTCTGATCTGAACATAGAATTTGCTTGGACTTTCAACATGTTCCACAAGGGCACATACAACAAACTGAAAATTATTTTTGACAAAAACCTTTAAATTTCATTTTTATGAATACTAAGCCATTACAAATGAGAACGGGGAAGAAATTGTTTTAAATCCCATTTATGACTACTCTCAAAATTTAAATAACAAACTCTATTTTTAGTAACATAAAGAATGATTTTTGAAACCTAATTAATCTTTAAGATAAATTTCACATGCTACATCAACACCAGTTTTTCTTAATTATCTTCAATTTAGCAATCTAAGTTGAACACAGTGAATTCCAACTCTTTCCAAAAAAAAAAAGAAGAAATTCATTCTAGAACTACTTATATCCATGCTTCATGCCAAATGACTTCACAAGATAGAATAATGACATAATCATGATTTTCTAAAATGGTTTAATAAAGTAGTTACAAATATCCTGGAATGTTAAAAGTCATATATTAGATGCAATTCGTTTTCATTCTCTCTTCCATCTCGGCACAAGTTATAAATCTTAGTTTTTTCCAAGTGAAACTGTGTGAATATAAAGCTACTGAAAGAGATCATGAGATCTCCTGGCCCTTGCTGACATGAGCTCTACAGATAATTTCCTTCAAGCTCAGAAACTACACAATCCCAGCTGTTCAAATGTCTGACAGAAATAAGGGCTTGGAAGAGTTCCATCTGGCTGAACTTTAACAGCACAAACAGGAATAAAGCAATGCTCACAGAGAAGGATTTTGTAAAAGTAAATAATCTTGCAAATGGAGGAAATAAAAATGCATCATTCTGTAAAGGTTAAGTGGAAAGAAATGTACAGTAACATAACATAAAATAAGGATTTAAGCATAAAGTGTTAACAGAGCTGTTCTTACTTCAAGATAAAGATGGTCATGTAATATTTATGAAATATCTTTTCTTTCCAAAAGTGGATATTTGTCAGAATCATCTTACTTGGTTGAAAACACCAGGTATGGTTTGTGTCAAGATGAAAATCTTTTCTATTCATCCATGATAACCTAGAGGCTTGAATAAGCACCTTACTTCACAGCATCTCATAAGCAAGCCTCTAGATTCTGGATCACCATTATTATGGTCCACTTTGAAGCAATGCAGACAAGATCCACCAAAATCTTATTCTTTTTTGTTTTTGTTTTCTCTTCCTACACCTCTTGCCTTATGTTCTCCACTAGTACTTTGCTCTGCCATGCCTCTCTGCCTTTACTCATGTTCTCCCTGGTCCCCTCCCCAAAACCAATTCATCCTAAAAGACAGCTCTTTTTTAAACTTCCCAAGTTTGCTATCTCCTGTCCAGGTAGAATAAACCATTCCCTCTGCCCATTCAGATACAACTCCTTGTTCATTTTGAGAACAATGGCATGCATGCTAGGTTTCATACCTAATTTAAAAGTTATCTTAAACAGGATCATTTAAACAGTCTGTTGAAAAAATTGAATAACCTTATCTATTTTCTTCTTATCTGTTTTTAACAACCATTTTCAGTTTTTTTTTTTAATTGGCAAGATTATGTCTTCATCTTTGGGATATTTGTCATTGATGGGAACTTATAAAATCCAACTCACAAGCTAATAAGAATTATGGTCATTACATAAACCAGTGATAATATCACTGCATAAAACCTCAGCAGACCCATGACCAGTTATTTCAAGTGCACTGAGGATCACCTGAAAATGTACTAGTGTCCCAAAAGTAAAAAGTCAGACACAGAGCATGCTGGTGTGAGACTAGAAAAGAATGACTATCAATTCACAGCCAAGACTACTAGCCGGAGTCATGGCTGTATTTGAATGAAAACAATGATTGCATTAAGAAGTAGTAATGTACTCAGAGCATTTAAGGATCTGGAGGTGATCATGAAAGGTGTGTAGGTAATCAGATTATATGATTACTTTGATGTGACTGTGATAGATTTTCTTCATTAATCATGTGTAGTTTTGTGGGTGCTGGGTTTTGTTTTGTTACATTTCTCAGAAGAAATAGAATTGATGGAGTTCTGATAGATTTTAGACACTCAAGAGATTGTTTTTCATCTAGTAATTGGGAGAAAAGGGGATTTTCTTCACCTCCCACTCTATGGTCAGGCCCTTTCCAGCTTAGACACAAAACTTCTGAATTTGTTACTAGGGCATCTTATCAGCTCAAAATGTGATTTTGAATGGTTGCCAGAGAGGTCAGTGAAGAGTCCCTTTATATGGTTCTTGGAATGGGGGCAACTGCTTTCTTAAAGATCCTTAACTGACTGTGTCAGTATAAAGCCATGTGTTATACATAAAGCAGGGATTGCTCATAAGACCTGTATTATCTTTGTTCAATTTTGCTACCAAAGAATAATGTTTATGTATTTTTACTTTTTAATTTATTTTATTCTTGCTTAGAGATAATCATTGTTTCTGGACCACATGTTTTGTTTTGTTTTTTCACTAGTACACACTCATTATTTATTTCCATAACAATTATTATTTATAGCATTTCTACCTTCCATAATATTAAAAGTAAGTTGTAAAAATAACCAAACATGTATCTGTGATAGGCAGAATTCTAAGAATAATCTCTAGTCATCATTATTCTTTTGTAACCTCCTTCCTTTGAGTATGAGGAGAACCTCTGAGTATGATGACATATCAGTGATTCCTCTGTGACTACGTTACATGGAAAAGTTAACCTTAAAATAGGGAGATAATCCAGATATCTAAATATAATCACACAAGTCGTTTAAAAGCAGAGGGTTTTCCTTGGATGATGGCATATAAGAAAGGCAGAAGAGAAATTCAGAGAAATTCAAAGCAAGAGAAAGATTTGATTCATTATTTGAAAATACAGGGGCCATGTGCAAGGACCAAGAACAGCACCCAGAAGGTGAAGTATGGCTCCTGGCTAAAGCTATTGAGGAAACAGAAACTGTAGTCTCATAGCAAATAACAAAATTCTGTCAATATTAGGAATAAACTTGGGAGCACATTCTTTCCTGGAGACTCTAAGTGAAAGCCCTTCCTGGCCGACATCTTGATTGCACTCTTGTGATACTCTGAGTATAAAACCCAGCCTCGTGTGCTCAAATTTTTGAGCTAATAAATGGTGTTATTTTGAGCCATTGTTTGTGATAATTTGTTAGTTAACAAAAGAAGACTAATATAACATCTAAAACCATGAAACAGACAAGCTTGGTTTACTCTCCGGAAAAAGGAGCTCAGTTTTAGGGCTATCTTCTTTTTTGCACAGAATATTTCAAAAACATGTTACTATTCATTGAACATCTAACTTTTCTGTTCTTGAACTCATACTGTTATTCCTAAAAGATTTAAACAGATAATTCCTAAAATATGAACTACAACATCTTGCACAAGTTAATAATTAAGTCTGAAAATTAGTATCTTGTGAAAAACATTCGTGAAATAAGTTTTAATAAAAGATTATATGTGATAAATTAAAAGTTTCCACAGATTAATTACTACAACTCATAATCAAAATAATCATTAACTACTCCTCACCACCAACATGATAAAATCCAGAATCTATATCCAGACCCTTCATTCTGGCCCCAAATCTTTCCCCCCACCTCATTTATAATTAATCCTCTTCTTAGATCCTCATCATACTCTGAAAATCTCTTTGGTTTTCTCTTCATGGTTTTCTCACCTGGTCTAATATTCCTTTCATTGATACCTGGCTCCCTTTTCTTCCTCTCTTCATATCTAATTTCCACACATCTTTTTTTTTCAACTTTATTAATGAATGATTTACAAATATAATTGTTTATGTTTAAAGTATAGACCATTATGATTTGACATACATATACATTGTCCAATAATTACTGAGATCAAGATAATTAACACTACCAGATCTTACATAACTAACGTGTGTGTGTGTGTATGTGTGTGTGTGTGTGTGTGTGATGAGTGTTTAAGACCTACTCTCAGCAACTTTCAAGTACATTATACCATATTATTAACTAATGCTGCCATGTTGTACATTAGATCCTCAGAAGTTATTCTTCTAATAACTGAATGTTTGTGCCCTTTGGACACCTTCCTGTGTATGTATCCATTCAGCCATTTAGGTTATTTCCTTATCTTGGATGTTGTGAATAATGCTGCAATAAACATGGGAGTGCAATTATCCCTTCAAGGTATTGATTTTATTTCCTTCAGATACATCCAGGAGTAGGATTGTAGTTCTATTTTTAGTATTGGGAGTTCTATTTTTAGTATTTTGGTACTTCTATTTTTAGTGTTTTGAGAAACCACCATGTTATTTTCCATAACGGCTATATCAATTTACATTCCCATGAAGAGTGAGCATTCCCTTTTCTTCACATCCTTTCTGACGTTTGTTATTTCTTGTCTTTTTAATACTAGATATCCTAACAAGCATGAGGTGATATCATATTGTGGTTTTGATTTGCATTTCCCTGATGACTGGTGATGTTAAGCACATTTTCATGTACCTATTGGTCATTGTATGGAACCACAAAAGATCCTGGATAGCCAAAGTAATCTTGGAAAAAAAGAGCAAAACTGGAAGCATCATATTTCCTGATTTCAAACTATTTACAAAGTTACAGAAATCGAAACATATGGCAAGGACATAAAAACAGGTATATAGACCAGTGAAACTGAATAAAAGGTCCATAAATAAACATAGTCAACTGATCTTTGACAAGAGTGCCAAGAATATACGATAAAAAAATAATAGTCTTTTCAAAAAATGGTATTGGGAAAACTCAATATCTACATGCAGGAGAATAAAATTGGATCCTTATACTATATACAAAAATTGACTCAAAGGGATTAAAGACTTAAATGTAAGACCTAATATTATGAAACTCCTGGAAGAAAATACAGAGAAAAAGCTCTTTGACATTGATCTTGGCAATGACTTCTTGGATATGATACACAAAATAGAGGTAACAAAAGAAAAAAATATAAAAATTGGGAGTATATCAAACTAAAAACTTCTTCAGAACAAAGAAAACAACCAACAAAATGAAGACAGCCTAATAAATGGGAGAAAATATTTGCAAATCACATATCTATCAGATTAATATCCAAAAGAACTAATAACCAAAATATATAAAGAACACAAAAGCAAAAAAGAAGTATTTCTATTTACAAATGGACAAAGGACCTGAATAAAATTTTTTTCACCCCCCCCAAAATTTTTTTTTTCACCTGTCTTTTGAGACATGAAGTCTTTCCTGATATTCTTCTCCTGCCTTCAAGATCTCTTCCTTTTCTCAATTCCTTAGTACTTCTTGTCCGTGCCAGTTATCTTGCCATTATATTTATTTCTATCATCTCAAATGCCATCTCGAACTGTTACTTAACTCCTATCTTTCTGTATGGACTGTAGACTCATTGAGGGCAGAGATTATATCATAAAAATAGGAAATGATTAGTATTTAAATTTGAATTTTTCTACAAACATAAAGAAATTTGAATTTTTTACAAATATAAAGAAACTTTAAAAAAATAATTAGAACTCATGTCTAATAAAACACAAAGGAAAAGTAAATGAAATCACATTTTAGCTATGACAGGAAGAAAAGAAAAGAAGCTGATGAAGTGTTCTCCAAAAGTTTATATCATTTAAAGAGTCTGTGTTTCTTTATAGCATAAGTTACGTGAACAACTTTTTAAAAGTTTTTCAAGAAAGAGTAAATATCTAGATTATTTCATTGCACTGAATCTAAAATAACATCAGTGTAAGACATACTATTATTTTTATACCACTAAAAAGAAACAAAAATTGCCATTTAACTTATAACAAAATGCTTCTCATCACTTTGGCATTTATTTTATCAGTCCAGGTGATTTGGCAAGTACTCTTCTCTAGTTGTATTGCCTGGGGAATGAGAAATAATGTTTGTTTATATGTCCAAGGACAGCATAACACAGCTTTATCTACTTGTGAATATCCCCCTGTTGAGATCTCTACACATTTTATTACTGCTTTGTAAGAAAACAGATACCAAGGTCACTTATTCCATAATAAATGTTTGCTCCAATGTCAAATATAGGTCCCACTGCTTTATTTCTGTGCCTTTTTGCATGCACAATTACTTTTCATTTCGATGTCATCTCTAGTGTGATATTTTTAGGACATTTTGAGGAGCAGCAAACTCAACATGTGTAGTAAGAGTAATTCCCCTAACACAACTGAGATAATGATAAAATGAACAGAAGTGGAAAAATTTATAAATGGGCTGGCAATTATGTCAAATAAAATTGCTAGGTTTTTTAGGTAAAAATTATTCATATATAGTAATTTTAACAGTAATTTCATATTGTTTAACCTAGTATGTCATGATTGCCATCTCCCCAAAAGGCATTGTAAGACCCCATTTAAAAAACAAAGTCTAATTTCAGGGACATTGCAGTATGGGTGGGGGTGCATGAATCAGGAAAAAAAATGTATTTTTCAAAGCATTCTTTCCCAGATAAAAATGTTAAATATAAATTTAAGAATTATTAGTGTTAGTAAGACTTAAGAGAAAATTTTGGGATAAGAAACCAGATAGGATTTCACCATTTGCATGAATAGAGCAGAGAATATAATGCTAAGCAAAATTAATCAGTCAGAGAAAGACAAATACAGTATGATTTCACTCATACATGGAATTTAAGATACGAAACAAATGAGCAAAGGGGAAAAAAGAGAAAGAGAAAGAAACCAAGAAACGGACTCTTAACTATAGAGAACAAACTGATGGTAACCAGAGGGGAGATGGGCAGGGGATGGGTGAAACAGGTGATGGGGATTAAAGAGTGCACTTACATGATGAAAAAATGTTAATTTAATTTAAAAGATAAAAAAAGAAACCAGATTAGGAAAACTGTATCACAAACTATTTCAGAAATCAATGGCAGGGGCACCGGGGTGGCCCAGTTTGTTAAGTGTCTGACTTCAGCTCAGGTCATGGTCCCAGGGTCCTGGGATTGAGCCCCACATTGGGCTCCCTGCTCAGTGGGGAGCCTGCATCTCCCTCTCCCTCTTCCTGCCACCCCCACTGCTTATGCTCTCTCTCTCTCTGTCAAATGAATAAATAAAATCTTCAAAATATGTATATTTTTAAAAAATCAACAGGAAAAAATATCCTTTACCCCTGTACCAGCAGTCCAATGATTTTTTAGTCTTTTTTTTCCCATCACTTCATATATTATAATGTCTAGTATTAGAGTTACATGTACAAGTCTTATTATCTCTTTTACTTGATTAGAAATTCTTTGAAATCAGGGATGAGTTTTAGGTCATCTTTCTATTTCCTTCCCCAGATAGCATGGTGCCTTAAACAGAAAAGATCACTAGTACCCACTTGATTAAATGAATGAATGCTACAGAAAATGCCAAAGGAGCATGATATAGACTCTGCACTTACAGTTTGTTTGGAGAAAAAACCAACTTGCATAGGACCAAAATTTAAAATTCTAAGTATAGTAAGATTTCAGAAAATAAAAAACATTATTTCTGAAGAGGTTTACATGAAAAACAGAATTTCAACTGAGCTCTGAAAGGATGGAAGTGGTTTAAATAGATTAGGTTGAATGAAAAATGAAATGAAAATCTGACACTGAAAAAATAAGGAAGAAAAATGGAACAATAAAAAAAATTAAAACAAATTGGATGAAGTCAGTAAGGAAATGCCTATTCTACTCTTGTAAAACAGTTTATATTTAAAATGTGCTGTTTTGAATTATGGCCACTTAAAAGGAAAAAAGATGTTTAATATTCACTGCTATTACTGAAAATGGACATATTCATGAATTATAATGTAAATGGTCAACCACAGCTATACAACTCTGATCTCTTTTGTCATTTAACTCCTATTGATACAAAAAACAAACAAAAACAACAACAACAACAACAAAAAAAAACCAAAAACGGAGTTCAGCATCGTGACTAGATGTGAATACAGCACTACCAAACAGGCTTCAGATTTATTATACTTTTTTTATACTACAGTGGCCCCATGTTAAATCATTAACATTGACTCTTTGCTGCCTACTATTTCATTAAGAGCACTTTTACAAGTATGGAGGTCAAGTTATTTAGCAGAGTTGCATTAAGATTCTTTACAAAAATAGTATATTCCTTTATTTTCAGCATCCTGAACTGAAATTGTACACTAAGATGATTACAGTAATTTGTGATCACTATCCACTGAGCCTTCAGAAATGCCTGAATAGATGTGGGCTACAAGTAACTACTTATGTCTAAGGTTTATCTTATTACTTTTAGTGAAAAGGAATATATTGTTACCTCAAATCTTGCTAGTTTTGCATACTTATTATAGTAATTCATAAAAATACTTTGTATCCTATATGTTCTGTACATATAGAAATCTTGACCTCAAAAAAACAGAAAAAAAAAAAAGAAATTCTTGATCTCTTTTTTTTTTTCAAAGTTTGGATTTCAACATAAAGTCCTATTAACTATGTAATTGTGGATAAATTATTAAGCTGTCCTAAGCTTTAGTTTACCTATTTATAAAACAGGGTGAATAATACCTATTAACCTATCCTATTGAATTACTGACTTATTCTCTTGACCAACAGTGACTATGTGGTCTGAAATTGAAAAATAACCCTAAAATTTTTATGGCATAGTTTTCTCTTGGAAAAAATTTGGTCTTTCAGCTAGTCTATAATTGGTAGATTTTGAAGGACTATTTTTTATTACGTAATTTTCAGTATTTTTTTAAAAAATCATTGTCTTTTCTTCACTAACTTTTACAGTTTCTTACAAACTCACATGCAATTAAGTGTGTCTTTTTGGTTGGCATATATGTAAATTTATGAATCATCACTCACCATCACACTCAGAATACAGAAGTGTTCCATGAGCCAAAACTATTCCTTTATGTTGCCCTTTTAAGTAAAACTTTCCCCCAACTCCTAATCACCAGAAACTACAGATATGCTCTCAACTTTATAAAATTGTAAAAAAGATTTTATTTATTTATTTGACAGAGAGATCACAAGTAGGCAGAGGCAAGTGGGGGTGGGGAAGCAGGCTCCCTGCTGAGCAGAGGGCTGGATGTGGGGCTTGATCTTAGGACCTGAGAGAATGACCTGAGCTGAAGGCAGAGGGTTAACCCACTGAGCTTCCCAGGCACTCTGATCAACTTTATAAACTTTTAATAATGAAATTAATACACACTTATTCTAAAGGATTAAATACATACACACATTAGTATATACATTTAAAAGTTAGTATGTTCCCATTCTTATTAATTTCATACCTTTAAGTTAATCAGCATTAAAACTATGATCTAGATCAGTCTGCAACTTTCTCAATACTCAGTTTTAAAAGTACTTTGACATATATTTGAACTTCTGAAGCCACATTCCTTTTTCTTTTTACTGAAACCATTCTAATGTAGGCTTTACAGCTTACTTTTTTCAATATTAATAAATTTGGGGAATACTTTCAGATTAATATAGAAATCTATTTCATTCTTTTTAATAGTTCCTGACTATTCCATAGCTCGATCATACAATGCAAAGTAATTAGTAATAATTGATTTTTACCTTTAATTCTTTGTCATTGAACACCTTTGTATCAGGCTATTTGTGCTTTTCCCATGACCAAATGAAGATTGTGTCCTTGACATACAGCAGATACTGAGCAAACTAAATTAATTTTTTTTCTTTTTTCTTTCCCAAGCATTGTTCCAAGTTAGCAACCTCTCTAACATGCCGGCAAAAGATTTGCACATTTTAGAATATACTTCTACAAAGTGAGAAATACTTGCTCCATTTATATTACAATAGTTTCTACACAAACCCTTTAGGAATAATGCTCCAGGATGATGTGCCTTTGTTTATGGCAGCAAAAAGAGCTTTCAGCTCATAAATATGTTCGTTATCTCCTCCTATTTATAGCTTTGTTCACAGGAGTCTCTCAATGTCTCCTTAGATGCTGTAGCCCTAATTAGCCTTCCAGATGACTCTCAACGGCAACACTGAGGGCACTTTTCCAATTAAGCCCCTAAAGGACTAAGTATAGCAAAGTCTTTATTCAAAAGAGTCATTCTCTTATGGCAAGAGAAGAAAGTGAAATTATATTTTGAGTTTAATACAATGGAGGAAAGGATAGGTTAGGGAAAAGTTTAGGAAATTGAGATCAAAACAGCAAGTAAGAGAAGGACCACTTGCTGGGGTGAATAACGGTGGGCACTATCGTGGTTGACTTGCTCTAAACCTGTCACAAAATTCTTTTTTTCTCTCCTCTGTTTTTTCAAAAAGCTTAGTAGACAATACCACCTTTACCAAAAATGTCAGAGCATCTGTGACCTTCCACTCCAGGGCAAAACATTAATAACTTCTGCCAGAGGGGAGTTTTTATTATTCCATCAGTGTTCACTTTTTGCTGTAAGTTCTTACTTATGAATCATAAATGTACATTTTTTAAAACTGCATAAAAATAAATTCAAAATGGGTTAAAGACATAAATATGACACATGAAACCATAAAAATCCTGCATAAGCAGTAATGTCTCTGACATTGACCGTGGTAACATTTTTCTAGATATGTCTCCTGAGGGAAGGGAAATAAAAGCAAAAAGAAATTATTGGGACTACATCAAAATATAAAGCTTCTGCACAATGAGGCAAATAATCAGCAAAACTCAAAGGCAACCTGGTAAGGTGGAGAAGATATTTGCAAATGGCATCTCTGGTAAAGGATTAGTATCCAAAATATTTAAAGAGCTTATACAACTCAACACCCAAAAAACAAATAATAGAATTAAAAACAGGCAGGCAACATGAACAGAAATTTCTCCAAAAAAGATATCCAGATAGCCAACACACACATGAAAAGATGCTTAACATCACACATCATCAAGGAAATGCAAATCAAAACCACAGTAAGGTACTACTTTACACCTGTCAGAATGGCTAAAATCAACAACTCAAGAAACAACAAGTATTTTAGAAGCTGTGAGGGAAAAGGAACTCTCATATGCTGTTAGTGGGAATGCAAACTGGTGCAGCCACTGTGGAAAACAGTATGGAAGTTCCTCAAAAGGTTAAAAATAGAACTACCCTATGATCCAGTAATTGTGCTACTGGGTGTCTGCCCCCAAATATAAAAACACTAATTCAATGGGGGAAAAAAGAGAGAGAGAGAGAAATCAAGAAATGGACTCTTAACTATAGAGAACAAACTGATGGTTAGCAGAAGGGAGGTGGGTGGGGCGCCTGAGTGGCTCAGTGGGTTAAGCCTCTGCCTTTGGCTCCGTTCATGATCCCAGAGTCCTGGAATCGAGCCCCACAACGGCGCTCTCCGATCAGCGGGGAGCCTGCTTCCTCCTCTCTCTGTGCCTACTTGTGATCTCTCAGTGTCAAGTGAATAAATAAAATCTTTAAGAAAAAAGAAAAAAGAAGGGAGATGGATGGGGGTAATGGGTGAAATAGGTGACAGGTGATGGGGATTAAGGAGTGCCTTGTGATGAGCACTAGGTGATATATGGAATTGTTGAATCACTTTCTATTTTGTATACTTGAAACTAACATGACTCTGCGTGTTAACTATATTAGAATTAAAATTAAAAATGAAATAAAAGGGGTACCTGGGGGCTCAGTGGGTTAAAGCCTCTGCCTTCGGCTTAGGTCATGATCTCAGAGTCCTGGGATCGAGCCCCGCATCGGGCTCTCTGCTCAGCGGGGAACCTGCTTCCTCCTCTCTCTCTGCCTGCCTCTCTGCCTACTTGTGATCTCTCTGTCAAATAAATGAGTGAAGTCTTTAAAAAAAAAAAAGAAATAAAAATAAAGACTAAAATTCTGTATATCCTTCAAGACCTTTGTTCACAGAGTGAGACGAAGGACAGTTTTAATTCTGGGTGTCATATGTCAATAATAATAACATTTTTTAAAAAATCCATTTTCTATACAAGTATGCTTTGAAAATGGCCTTGGTAAATATAAAATAAGCCAAAAGCAGTTTCATGCTGCAGATGGACTAGAAGTTCATCCAAGCCCCATATCTGATAGCTCCACCTTTTTCTGTCTTGGAGAACTTTTGCCTAATGGCCCAGGAGAAAAGCAGAAGGGAAATCACTATGAGAAGTGAATGAAATTTTTTATATTCCATAGACCAAGTTTCAAGAGATATGACTCATTCTTTGGCTCACAAAAGGATATCCCTAGAAAATCCTTCTAGATCAAAAAGAAGTTAACTTTTTCTCTCACCTGACAACTGCAATTTTTTTTCTAACCATTCACTTTATAGTGAATTTTTCGAGATCCCCATAGCCAGAAAAAGAATTCAAGTATGAGAGGGAACACACATCACTTTTGATTGCTGTTGTTCAGTGTGACTTAAAATCATTAGCCTTTTGAGAGGGTCTTAAATTAAATATCAGTCACTAACAGAATTATAATTAATAACTGGTCGAGTCATGTATTAGACAAAAAGGTTAGTGCCTTATCTTTTTTAAAAATTTTATTTATTTATTTGACAGAGCAAGAGAACACAAGCAGGGGGAGCAACAGAGAGGCACAGGGAGAGGGAGAAGCAGGCCTCCCGCCTAGCAGGGAACCCAATGTGGGACTTGATCCCAGGACCCTGGGATCATGACCTGAGCCGAAAGCAGACACTTAAACCATCTGAGCCACCCAGGTGCCCCTAGTGCCTTATCTTTTGACCTTTAGTCTGGCAGTTTCAGACCAGGAACATGGCCATGGTGGATGAGGAAGACCGGAGGTGGAGTAGCGATGAGGAGATTCAAGATGAGGTGCTGATTGAAAGGTAACATCTATATATTCCTGGAAGGTATCGGGAAGACAAAATGAGAGCAATGAAAGGTGGGCAATTCTATTGGCAGCAAAGACTCATCAAGTAGAAGTGATTCCAAAAAAAGTAATGAGAAAGAAACAGGGTGTGAGATAATAAAATCAAGCCTGACCAATGTCAGAAGCTGCATTAAAGAGGCAAGCCCACAGAAACTAGGATTGCAGGGGCGCCTGGGTGGCTCAGTGGGTTAAGCCGCTGCCTTCGGCTTAGGTCATGATCTCAGGGTCCTGGGATCGAGTCCCACATCGGGCTCTCTGCTCAGCAGGGAGCCTGCTTCCTCCTCTCTCTCTCTCTGCCTGCCTCTCTGCCTACTTGTGATTTCTCTCTGTCAAATAAATAAATAAAATCTTTAAAAATAAATAAATAAATAAATAAAAATCTTAAAAAAAAAAAAAAGAAACTAGGATTGCAATATTTTGAAACCAGGAAAACTTTTATAAAGATATGAAACAAGTCAGAGGATCATAGGGAAAGGGAGAGAAAAAGGAAGCAAGATGAAACCAGAAAGAGGGACAAACCATAAGAGACTCTCAATCTCAGGAAACAAACAGGTTGCTGGAGAGGATGAAGGTAGGAGGGATGGGGTGGCTCGGTGGTGGACACTGGGGAGGGTACGTGCTATGGTGAGCACTGTGAATTAAGGTTGATGATTCACAGACCTGTACCCCTGAAACAAATAATATGTTATATGTTAATTAAACAAACAAAAAAAAAAGAATATGAATTGCTTCCAAGTCATTTCAGCCCAGTAATTACAGGTAGAAATAGATGAAACCCATGAACTCTCATCTCTGAGTAAGTTCTAAAGAACTTCTCCCTAGTGAAGGCTTAGAGATGAAGATAAAATCTAACACGCCACAATTTCAGTATGGCCCAGGAGGAGGAGCAGCAACAGCAGCACTCGAGGCTCCTTGGTAGCATGGTAGGTACCTAGCTTCTCACCACAGACATACTGGTTCAGAGCCTGCATTTGAAGAGCATCACCAGGTGAACTGTATGCAAATAACAATCTGAGAAACACTATAATACAGCCCAATGAAACAAATCTTTAACTTCAGCCAGAATGGCCAGCTCACCATCCCGAAAGAAATCCAGTGTGCTGAGCCTATTCTCGAAGCAAATCCTCATGCTATTGTTGCCACTAAAAAGCCCAACTCCCCTTCTCTTCACCCACCTTGCTCCTATCTTCCTCCAGGGTACCCTGCAAGTATTTTCTACCTCTTTCACGAAGCCTTCCTTGACTTCCACTCAGTCATGTATCCCTCAGTAAATTCACAGTATTCTTGCAGTATCCTTTATTGGTAAAGAGTTATCTACTAATTGGTGATGCTTCCCATTTTGATTATCTTGTATTATTATTGAGGATTTAAAAAGTTAAAGACTAACTTTAGGAGACAGCATATTCATGCTGCTTGAGAATGGTTTCGTTATACAGTGTGTGGATTCTATGTAATTCATTCATAAGACTAATATACTAGAACTAAAGCCTTACTGAAGCCTGTAAATCTGTCTGTAAATGCAATTAAGGTGTTCATTAAAATAGATGAAATTGTGCATAGTTCACAGCCAGACAGCTTAACTAAAACATGAAGTACAATCATTACAAAAAAATACCTGTTTTAGTTTATGAATTCAAGGTTTTTTTTAACGTTGTGTGTGTGTAACTGATTTGTAGCTAGAAACATGTACAAACTTAAAAACTTCTCTAACTTATCTTAATCTAGTATCTACTGTATCTTGAGAAAAATTAAAGCTTTATTATTCTTGGTATTATAAGAGCTGACCACATAGTCTTTTACTACCACAAATCAACACCATTTACTTAATGAATTGAAGCTGGCTAACAGGTATTGGAACATTGTACAAAACAATGCTGTGTCCCATTAGCTTTAAATTCTTCTTTTAGATTCTATTTGAATCACTCCCACCAGAAGTGCCAATTAAGAGTAATATAATTAAGGGATTGAATGGTATTGAATATCTAATATGTTTTCTAAGTCTAAAATATAATAAATTTGACTATATTCCACAATTTCAAATACTTTTCAGTTACTCAACCACTCATTCTTATTTTTAGACATAAAATTACAATACCATTTGCACTTTCCATTTCATGACTATTTCTCCACAGGCAAAAATTTGACATTAGCACTTTATAATGAAATCTAATTAATTTGGGAAATTTAAAATTAGGGAATAAAAATTGATGACTGGTGTTTAACTCAAATCCAGAAAATGTAATTACTACAATTAACAGAGCATATAAATTACATGATTGAATTTGAAAAGAAAGTGAGGAAATGAAGAAAAAGTGATCTGGCAATTAGATTACTTTTTACTGGTTAATTCTGGAAGACACTGCCCTTCATACATTGTGTTTACTTCTAGAAAGGTGAATTTCTGGACTAGAAACTTCTGGATCAGCATCTAGTTCCACTAGGAAGTCACTCTGTAACTTTTCTTTTTAGTAAGATAGGAAAATAAAAACTTGAATTGTAACAAATTCCTGGGAGCTATAGATATCTCTTCCAGCCCAGTGCACAATGATTTTTAAATTGTTTCTCTAATCTGTTTTGGTTATAGCGTAACATGTAGAGGCAGGAATAATATTCTCCTGTTGTTCATCTGTTTGGGCTTCTGAATATCAGTACATGTTCACTTTATCTTATCTTCCATAGATACTTTATAGTAACATTCTGCCCTCTGCTTGTTACTACCTCCACTTTTAGGTAAATTGCTCACCTCTTGGGTAGTAAATGGTAAAGTACTAAATCAAGTACCCATAATAGAGAAAAAGCTAGAAAATATACTTGCTTTTGAAAATGCATTTGCTTTTGATTTGACCTTACTTTTCTCCTTTGTGACTCTAGAGATCACAGTGTGGTGAACTTGGATCCCCTCCGGCCATATCCCCTACCCGAGTACTGAGCTGAAGCCAGCCCCTGCCAGGTCTTAAGAAGTCATTTTGCTCATGGCTTTCCAACTCCAAGTCCATAGTGGAAATATTTATACCAGGGAAATTGGTCAATCCTACAAATTAGGTCTTTTTAATTTCTTTTCATAGTGGCAGTTTACCAGCACACCACTACTTCTAGCTCTCTTTAAGAAAATAAATGAAGTTCCATCAGTATCAAGCAGTGGAGAAGTTTGAATTTCATTCATCACATAATAAAGAGGGGTTATAAGAAGTTTAGGTGAGTAGGCAGGGACAGACAAGTCAATTGCTTAGTCTCACAATGTTTATTAATGGAAATAACAGAAGACTGGTTGTCAAGTTCTAGTTAGAGGCAGAAGTCACTACTGATTGCTGCTTTACTGGCCAACCAATCCCCTATCCCCAAAATCCTAGGTGTATAACAGTAGAAAAATGTATACCACAAAACTGTTCTCTCAGAGTTGCTTACTAACCACTTTTGGAACCACAATCCAAATAACAATAAAACCACTCCCTTAACTTGATTCTTTGTTCAACAGCAATTTTAAAAAGGCAAATACAGCAATCTAGGCTTACTTTCAAAATAAAATCCAAATTCCTAGTTAACTTTCATCAATTGTATAAAACAACTTTTCAATCCAATGGTTTTTAGCTATGGACAGCCTTTTCACCTCAAACTTTTATCATAAAGTAGAAAATGCTCTAGACAGAATGCAGAGGTCAGACTTCACCACTCACTATGTAACCCCACGACTCTGCACTTACATAACTCTCTCTTTTGCATTATG
The DNA here is from genome assembly GCF_020171115.1 of Neogale vison. NCBI lineage: Eukaryota > Metazoa > Chordata > Mammalia > Carnivora > Mustelidae > Neogale > Neogale vison. The sequence continues at coordinate 78,003,467 of NC_058093.1, forward strand.
TGTAGGAATAATAATAAATGCTGCCCCTTCCTCAGGACTTGTGTCAGATTTAAATTTAAAACAATAGAGGAAGAATATATAGAAACATCCTAGGTACTTAGGCTTATTATTTCTGTAGAAGCCCAAACTAAAAATGTGAGAGGGAATATTATTTTCACCAAATAAGCAGGCAATAGAGTCTACTATGGGTCAGCAATGTTCAAATGACAACAGACTGAATCACACAAAACTGGTGTACACTTGGTCATAGTCAAGGCACATCATAGCCATCTTGGGTGATGGCACCAACATGACTAGGAAAAGAGATTTTAAAAAAGATTATATATATATATATATATATATATATATATATATGATAGATAGATAGATAGATAGATAAAATTCACTGGTACAGCCTTCCCCAGGATAAAATGAGGAGTACACATGAAGTGAAATATGTAAATCAACTGTTACTCTTCTACTGCTCCAATATCATTTACAGAAGGAGAAAAAGAATACACAGCTGATATTGAAAGGGAACCTATTTGCTGCTTGATCCTGCCTGATGCCACTAGGATCAGTGATACCATGAGCCTAAGTTCTAAATAGGATTTTGTCAACTGGTCCTGACATAAGTTTTGCTTGTAAGAAACCAAGAATTGCCTTTTAGAGATTTGATTCCTTTCACCCATTCTGTTTGTTACTCCATTTTCATCATTTTCTGGCTTTCACTTCACAAAAGTGACAGTCACCAAATCTTTGTGTCCTAAAATTAACCAACCAAACAAATAAAAACAAAAAACATTAGCCACAAATATGTACTCCTCAAATGGGAAGATTTATGGACCCATATGAGGTCAATGTAATTTTATTTTAAAAATTGAATTTCTATATGATCATGATAGCTATCATTTATCAAATGTTTAGACTTCTTTGAGCATTGTTGAGTACTTTCTATATGTTATCTCATTTTATTTTCACTTCAACCCTGTATGGTACTACTATAATTATCCCCATTTTATATGAAAAAATAAAAAGTCAAACTGGGCCTGAAATTCCAAAAATCTTTTACAGAGTATTTTTAGGGGATTAGGCTTTAAACATCCTGAAGTTCACTGCATTTATTTAGTAGTTTTCATCTTTCAGCCAAAACCTAAAGGAGTAGTTTTGATTCCTAGTCAAATTATTTTTAGGTTCTTAGACTCACAGTAAAAATGTAGATTTCCAGTAATGCTTGCAGACCAAACATGGCTTATTTTAAGCAATTGTTTATTATTCATTTATCATGTGCCTTTTCATTCAATAAGTATGTATTATCAACTGCTATGCTCAGAACTCTGGTGGAGACTAAAAAATAAAAAGCTGTTTCCCACAATCATCCAAGAAGAATTTTTAAAATAACCATGAGTTTTAGCCAGTGGCCTACCCAGCATGTTGGACACACAGAGTGGATCGTTTTTCAACACTTCTCTCACATATGATCATTCAATGAGACAAATAATAATAGTGGCTAGAAAAGAAATTAGATAGTAAACATTTTCTCTAGCTGAACTTGGGCTAGTATGACCGTATAAAAATATAAATAATATAATAAGCATTAGAGATATTTCTGAAAACTGAAAAAGCAATGGATTAACTTTTAATTAATGTATTTTGTTTGTATAAAGGAATAAAAGTATATCTACATGGTGTTCTGTTGAAGTAATCAATAAGATTAAATTTTCTGTGTTGAGCCTTAAGGTCTGCATATTTTTCAATGATGCTGCCAAAATTGATCTTCAATAGCCAGATTTGTTCATCTGGCTTCACCAAGAGTAATAACTCAAAGGGCACTTTGAAAATTTTGCCTTCACATGAAGCAACAGATATAAAAATACACAGAAAAAAATATCAAAGGTAAGTTTGGCAGAGACTCATGGAATCCTTATTTCACAATGAAGTGCTATTCATGTCATTGTTTCTTTGGGTTGATTCTAATAATTTTCAAATGCAACTGCAGTTGAAAAATTGCCACTAAAATGTCTTCACTAGAAGAGTCAGCATAAGTTCAAACTATACTTGGTAAACTTTTCTAAAGTTTATAATAATTCAGGATCACTTGTGTCTGATTTGAATGCAGTTTTTGTTTTCTTCAATATATTTTAAACAGAATATTTGAAAAAAAAAATGATACCATAGTGACCAAAAAACAAAACTTGACCTCTTGGCCAACAGCTTACTCTTGAAATAAATGTAAGTAGCTGAGTCTGCATGTGCCAGGAGACTACTAGATAACTGGAGATTCCCCCAAAGTGTCTTTCTTATAGAACACAATACTTAGTAAAGAATAAGTAATATATATGTATACACAATATATATGTATACACACAGATGCATACTATACATACTATATGTATATATAAAATAATACATTTGTATTTATATACACAATATTGTATATATACAGTAACATAATATAACAGAAGTTAAGCCAGCCTAGGGTACCTGAGAAGTATTTTATCGGTGATACTATTTAGAATTGTTGGCACGTGGTGATAATAAAAAGCAGATTGAGTTTTAATTGGTTATTACTGCTTTTTAATTCTCTATAGAAAATGTTGGACTATACTGCCTGCACCCAGAGAGAGCAACCGCATTGCCACAAACTTGGCATCGCCACTGGTTTGACCCACTGGAATTTGGTCAACCAATTTACATAAAAAGAACCAGTGTTTTTAAAAGTATTTGTCAATTAAAAAAAAAAAAAAAAAAACAGTAGCTACCCAAATCCTTCCCCCATCTTTTATTCCCCACACTATTATTCCCAGCTATTTGAGACAATACATTGTCCTTAAACTTTGCATGGATTTTGTACTTTGGCAGATGTGAGCTTGAATCTTGGCTCTGCTATTTACTAGCTCCATCTTGGATACTGGCCAGTTGTCATTCTGCAACTCTGTGTTGACTTCCTTCATTCTTCCCTAATTCTCCTCTCTCCCCCAACATGGGCCTTTTCTCCCATTTCTTTCTTTAGTCCTCTTAACTTTATACCTTTATCTTTAGCCCCTGGTCTTTGTACCTTCTCTTTCTTTTTTTTTTCCAATTTATTTATTTTCAGAAAAACAGTATTCATTATTTTTTCACCACACCCAGTGCTCCATGCAAGCCGTGCCCTCTATAATACCCACCACCTGGTACCCCAACCTCCCACCCGCCCTGTACCTTCTCTTTCTTGAAATCTAACCTTTTTCTCCTCCTTCAACTAGCACGTTTATTGGGCACCTTGGCTCAGTCAGTTGAGTGTCAGCCTTCCACTCAGGTCATGATCCCAGGATCTTGGGAATGAGTCCCCCATTAGGCTGCCTGCTCAGTGAGTAGTCTGTTTCTCCCTCTACCTTTCCCTCCTGCTCATGCTTCCTCTCTCTCTCTCTCTCAAATAAATAAATAAAATATTTAAAACAATAACAACAACAAAACTAGCATTTTCCTTAAAGTATTTCCTTAATCTGGCTCCAGGTTCACTCCTCAATTATGAATAATTTGCTAGAAATCTCCAGTGGGATGGAGTTATGACTTCAATGACTGATCTCATATTGGGTTCGAGCTTAATTAGATTATCAGTAAGATAAGCCCAGAGTCTCTTTTAAAAAAAAAATTCCATGACATTATTCATTCATTGGGCAAATACTAATCTTGCACCCTTTATGTAGGAGACACTGGCACTAGAGATGTGACATGTGCAAACTCAATCCCATTCTGTAGACCAGAGCCTACATTCCAGGGTGGTAGTCCAGGGCATAGTTAGGATGCCACAGGGCTTGAACCCCATGAAACCACATCCATTCTGCCAGCTCACATGGTGCTGCCCACCTGCCTGGCCCACAGGGTTTGAACAAGGCTTTGATGATATCATCATCCTGGAATATCTGGAGGAACTGAAGTTGATGGCTTTTTATGCCAAAGGCAATGAGATGACTGCCATGGCCTGCATGAACTACAATCCCATTGTGTCCAAGATGGTTGAAGTGCTGGCCTTCGCTATGCCATCCAGAAGCAGGAGACAGGTCATCACAGGGAAGGGATCCTGAACTCACATGCAGCAGACTTGCACCAGACATGCTGGGACACCTGGAATAGAGTCCAAGCCTGAGGACAGATGCCAACCTTAAATTTTCCAGGATCCCCCAGTGCAAAACCTGAGCCTTTCTAGTGTTTTCTTTTACTGCCTGGCTCTGCTCCAGAGAAGGGTCTCTGGAGTCTGTGTCTGGGTCTCTATCTCTTTCCAGTGGAAGAGACAGACACAAAGCAAATAAGAAATGTAAGTGTATAACTACAAACTGTGATGAACCTTTCAAATGGAAGTTAGAGGGGAAATAACCAAGTTCTCATTTCTTGATAGGTCTATGGAGCATCTTTTTTGTCCCTCCATTTGTGACAACAGAATTAATGGGAGGATCACTGAGTATACCATATGGATAGAGGAAGTCAAGATCTCTTTATAATGATGAACGTCCAGACTTCCTGAACTCATTTAACTGCAGTAGTCAATTACTAAAATTATATATGCCATATGGCCTTCCAGTAAAAATATTAATATAAATTAAATATGGTGTCTCTTCATGATACTTTTGAATCCGATCATTAAATAGCCAAAACACAATCAATAATAAGAATAGTAATTTTCATTATAAAGAGTTCAAAATAACAAATATGTTTTTCTGCTTTCTTCCATTTTCAGAGCAGAGAGTCCATAAGATATCTCCTAAATAAATGGTTCTAAATTTATACTTTATAAGAATAAATTTGTGAAAGAAATCAATATTTTACAATGAACAATGAACTAATTTACTATTTTAAAATGTCCCCACAGTTTGAAACTGTGAATAAACATTTATTAGAGTATATTTACTTCAGAGAAATCTGTATCTTTTTATTTTTTAATAGAGAACGAGAGCTCAAGTGGGGAGGGGCAAAAGGAAAGGGAGAGAGAGAATTTTAAGTAGGTTCTATCCTGAGCTTGGGACCCAATGCAGGACTTGATCTCACATTGCTGAGATTAAGAACTGAGCCAAAATCAAGAGTCAGATGCTCAACTGACTGAATCACCCGCATGCCCCAAAGAAAGCCTATATCTTGATATGAATTGTTTCCAACTATAACAATAATGATTAGCAATGTAAATATGAGTGTGGGAATAGGGAATACTCTCTAATGAATAAATGAGGATTGTAATACAATGAATATATGGCTAGACAATAAAGTAACACAACTGGGCTCACATAGCCTGTGTCATTCTGTGTAAAGCATTTCCATTTCTCAAACTCTATTTCATAAGGGTAGTATAATTACTCTCGGCAACAACGCAGAATAATAAAACTTGCAAGATACTTGGTAAACACAGAGAATTTAAAAATTAAGTGTACACTCATCAACTACTAATCATCCTCTACATTTATTTACTTGACAATCATCAATAAGTTCATACTAAGAAGAGAAAATAGGAAAGCCACTAAATAATAAACGATCATGCCAATTTCTGGTAAATATGCTCAGGAATACAGAGCTACATCAAATAAACAAATACATAAACAACAACAAAACCAAAAAATCTTTTACCTCTAAAGTCCAAGAGAAGAGAAGCTTATTTTCCCTGAATGAATCAGGGAACACTTCACGAAGACAGTAGTAGCTTTTTGAATTAGTACTTAAAGCATGAACAAAAACAGACAGGAAGTTGAAACAGAAGATGGAGGGGAAGCACTGAAGCAGAGGAAGCAGAATGGACATACGTTCAGGAAGGGAGGCATGCGACAGGTCCTAGAGGACAGTAAGCATCCAGAACGAGCATAACATAGGATTTGTGACAGGAGGAAGGAGGTCAGAGGTAAACGGAAAGTAGGTATAGAGTGTTTTATAAGAGTCAATATTTCATAGTTGAAAATGAAGGGTCACTGCAAATTATGGAAGGAGTGACATACCCATGACAAAGTTCTAAAGATGAATCTGATGACTCTAGAAACAAGGAACTGTGAAAGGAGGGCTGGAGATTAGAAATTTAATCTGAGAAATATAAAATTTTAGATTGAAAGGAGAAAAGGTTTTGAAGTGAAAAGGCACAAAGAGGAGAGAAATAAGTAATTTTTTAAAAAACAGAACACAAAGAATTTTATATTCATTTTGTTGTGGAAAATAGTAAGTTAAAGAAGCACCAAAAATAATAGATTTCAAGCTGAAATGACAAGGGGAGCAGAAGTACAAGGAAGCATTTTATGTTTTCTTTAGTAGCTATCAACAAACAGCCTGGACAGTTAGTCTAAGCAAGATTCCTCAAACAGTTTACTGTAGACTTCGATATGTTTATAAATATTCCACACAAGGAGAGTTTTGCTGTCAATTTAGGACACACTAAATATCTTATCTCCCTCTTAAATATTTACATCTAACATAAATATAATAAAGTTCCAGGAAATTATGTAGTGTGTGTGTGTGTGTGTGCGCGCGCGCGCACGCGCACATGTGTAAAACTATTAAATCTCATAGACACTAGTGCTACCAGGGACAAAGTTTAGAGAGCCAAGCATACATATTTCCCTGAACTTACTCTTACAGAGGAAGCAGGTGTTATAATAAATCTCTTTGGAATGAATCAACATCAGGTATCAGGAAGTCATTCAGGTAGACATGTCTTAAGAGACAAGAAGAGATATAAATTGTCACTCAGAATAGAGCTGAGGTCTGCAAGTATAAATGTAGAAGTCACCTAACAGAGAAGGTCGTTGAGACTATGAGAAGAGGTAGTTTTGCAAGGAATAAGAAAAGTTAATGAGAGGATGTGGAAGCTGTAGACAGTCTACATTTTAGGGTCTAATAAGTGGAAGAGAGGGATTTAAGTGTAACTTGAAAGAATAGAAAACCTAAGGGAAAATTATTTTAGAATGAGCATCTCCAAGTTAACAAACTCTAGAGAGAGACATCACCTAAGCATTCTAATCTAAGTCCTGAATGTGGAATTCTAGACCATTCCCTCGGCATCCCAATCTTTAAGAGAAAATCCAAAAACCTAAAAGCCTGAAAGTCCTAAGACCAGTGTCCATTCAGATTTGAACTCAGCTCTAGGTGACCATGAATGTTCTAATGTTTACAGTTGTAGACAGAACTCCAACACACTAATTGGCATATCCATTCGTTTTCTGAGAATATCTTCAGTTATTCTCACACAGGCAATGCTAAGTACTCTGGTGTCCTTCAGGAAAGGAGGGAGAAAGAAAAGAGTAGGGAGTGGGAAACAGTAACAATCATATTTTTATCTAGATATCTATAAGAAATTTAAACTAAAAAAACTAGATGCAAGCTAGGATCCTTCACTAGCACAATGTTGACATAGCCTCCACTAAATAGCTAAATGAGGCTACATTGCCAAGTGGACTAATAAGAGAGGGGGAAACAATGTGTTGTTAGGTAAAAAGAAGGATAAAGCAGAACAGATTATCCAGATTATACATACTGATCAAAATTATTCAACTTTAGTGGCTCAATTTCCACATGGTTTGTCTAAAAGCTAGTGTACAGAATTAATAAGAATTTTTATATAAAATTTAGATCAATGGTCATTTGGTACAGCTGTTTGGCTCCTCAGAATGTAGTCAGAAAGTGTTTTCCATTTTTAAAATAAGATCAAGAAATAATGGATCTACTTTAGAAATAGAATATATTTTAAATAAATTGTCTTTGCCACCCTGTGCCACAAATGTGTGTGTGTATGAATTTTTAAATATTTGATTCTTGAAAAAAAGAGAGAAAATAGCCTTATTAGGGTTATTGTATTGTTCCGTCTAACAATACATAGGATTTACTTTCCCTTTAGAAGATAGATTCTTAGTATGATATTTCAGGAAAAAATTACAATGAAGTAAAATATTTTAAAATAAAACAAGAAAGTTTTATGGCACTGTAGAATGGTCTAAGGTAGGTTAAAATAAAATACCATCTGAACAGTAAATTTCAAGCATTTTGCGTATGAGGAAATTTACAGAAAGTGAAGCCTAAGAAAGAAAGATTGATAGGATGGCTACAGTCAAATTATATTTTATTCATGTCTATTAATGAAATCATAATGAAGTCATAATGAAATCTAGTTCTAGTCTTGAACAACCTAGAAGCCGCTTCCTTTAGTACCTAGAAGAGTCTTTCTACTGCTTACAAAATGTTGTTTATACTATGGTAGCAACAAATCTCTTCTGTATAGAAACACTTTCAAAGCAAATGCCTGAACTTTATCTTTCTTTTCCCTCCTCTCTCTTTACTCCTTCTGGAGACAGTATTTCATGTCCTAAAATTCCTAGTGTCTCCTATGTGATGTGTTAAATCTATGCTTGTGCTTGTATGCTCATCACAGTAAATCATATGACCAGAGAACACATGATAATGTATTCTTGCTCATTGTTTTTTTCTTGCCCTACCTCTGGAACAGAAAATTCTCATGAATATAATGACTATTAAATAATTAAGTAGCTCAAAGTAATTTTTGAAGGTGATCTTTATGGTCATTTCCTTGGCTAATGAGAATGGGTTATACCTCAAGGAAAGACTATATGGCTAGCCTGGCATACACAGTTAAGGTCCCCTAACACTATCCGTTATGGTGATACAATCTGTAATGGCAAGCCACACTCAGCCTGTTTATTCTTAATATCAGTACTCTTTAAGCTTTCCCCATGTGGCTGGTTGTGACCCCTTGAGCCTCAGTTTTTCACCAAAAAAATGGAGATCTACATAGTTTCCTTTCTACCTCAAAAGGATATTGTATGAACAAATAGTATAAAACATATTAAAAAATGTTTTTCAAAACTCTTCTTATGGAATTCTACACAAGCATGAACCATCATTATTCAAAATGGTATTATTTGCAGATTTTGTATCACCTGCATTTTGCTAAGGGTGAATTTAAAAGCAATGCTTAAAAAAAAAAAAAAAAAAAAGACCTCGGTAAAATGCTGCCAGATTTGTGTGTACATGATACCTGGGCGTGATAATCCACAGATAACTCCCATCTGTTATTTCTTAATTTACCCTCAGCTGTTTCAATAATGTGATATTGTTCATCATTTCTCAATCTTTTCAAAATATTTCTTCTTCCTTTTTTTTTTAAATGCACACCATTGCTGTTATGTAACAGCACATTAACTATTCTCTCAACTAGGCAACTTTGTGTAGATTCTCTAAGAGTAGATAGAAAATATTAACTATGGAGAAATTTCTTGGGGTCAGACTATCTTCCAGAAAACATAAGTAGGAGAAGAAGTAAAGGAAGAAAAAAGACTACCTGGAGTAAAGAGAATCTCAGAAAAATGAAGGAGGTATGTTTTGGGAAAATTTAGAAAAACAGAAATGTGTACCTTGGAACACTAATTTCTGGAGTTATTAATAACCATTACATAGCAATAGAATATATTTGGGGAAATATGGAGTAAAGAAACTTAAGCTGGGGTGCCTGGGTGGCTCAGTGGGTTAAAGCCTCTGCCTTCAGCTCAGGTCATGATCCCAGGGTCCTGGGATCAAGTCTTGCATTGGGCTCTCTGCTCAGTGGGGAGCCTGCTTCTCTCTATCTGCCTACCTCTCTGCCTACTTGTGACCTTTGTCTGTCAAATAAATAAATGAAATCTTAAAAAAAAATAAATAATTTTTAAAACATCACAACCATAAATCCCTAGAGACTAGACATTATGAATGAGGTTCACGTATGGTTCAAATGCATAAGGAAGCATTATTTTATTTCAGTATTTAAAAGTCCTTATTTCCATGTCATGGTTTTAGTGGAATTGGAATTGAAATGTCCAAAATTAATTATAATGTTCAGTTTGTATTAAAATAATGAATTGTCTCAAGACTGTTAGCAGGAGGGGCACCTGGGTGATTCAGTTGTTAAGCAGCTGCCTTCAGCTCAGGTCATGACCCCAGGGTCCTGGGATCGAGCCCCACATTGGGCTCCCTCCTCAGTGGAGAGCCTGCTTCTCCCTCTCCTTCTCCTGGTCCCCCTGCTTGTGCTTGTGCACGTTCTCTCTCTCTCTCTCTCTCTCTCTCTCTCTGTCAAATAAATTAATAAATAAAATTAAAAAAAAAAAAAAAGACTGTTAGCAGGACACTTGGTAAAAATCAACTCTCCAAAAGAAAATAAGAAAATTAGGCCATCATTATGGGCTTAATAGCTCATATTCTATGAAATTAGTGAAACTTCTTCAATGTTTAATTTTTTTTAACTTTTTTTAACCAAGACTCTCACACTATAACTCTGGAGTCAGGTGAGCAATATTTGACTCATCAATCAAATAAGAGTCAAGAGAACTTCACTATTTTGTTGATATATATGCATTTTTTTCTATTCTCACTTGTTTCTCAGATAACTTCAACAACATGAAGTAAAAATTCATATTATATGCTATCTTTTCAATTGGCTGAATGAAGATGGACTATAGATGGAATTAAGGAAAGAAGAATCAGAAAAAGCATAAGAGTTTTTAAAAGAGCATTAATTGCATTAATTGACTCAATTTTATGTGCTTCCCTTTAGTGATATTCTCCCATACAATCTCTGGGTTTGGCCATGTGACTTTTTGATTTTTCCAATGGAACAGAAGCAACCTGCCTCAATTCAGACTGAGAGCCTTGAAAAAAATGTTTGTGAGTTTCTGCTTCTTCAGTGGATTCCTGCTTCTACCATGAGAAAATATCCAGGCTAGCCTGCTGGAGGGATATGAGAGACACATGGAAGAAACTCAAGTCATGTATCCAAGGTCCTCCTAAGCCAGCCAGTTCACAGCAAACCTATGATCTGGCCACAGATGCATGAGAAGCCCATTGGGATCACAGAAGCAGTCAGCTGATCTACAGACTCATGTTGTTTTAAGCCACTATGTTTTAGGGAGATTTATAAACAGCGATAACTGAAAGGCTGTCCTGTGAAAGAGAGTTTGGAATATTCTCACTCCAGTTCTGCTAAGAGAGAAAAAAAGTTTTTATTGATTGAAAGACAGATTTCCATTTAAGAAAGTAATTTCTAACAAGTCATGATTGTTCAAAGGGGGAATGGGCTATAGGCATTGAATTCGCTGATGCTGGAATAGTTCAAGTTGGGGCTAAGAGGAATGCATTTTACTCATTCAACAAATATATGTTTCTTCATTTTTTCTTTTATTGCTATAAAATTATATACAAGATCATCAGTAAAAGTGCATTGTAGAGTTTGGTTTTCTCACTCATAACTAGTAGTGGAAACAAAAACTAAATACCCATCCTTCTAGCAATCCTCTGTGATATGGCTGCCAGAATTTTTAGCCAAGACTTACTGGCCATCATTCACCCAGCAAATGGATTAACATTATGTAGACCCAACTAAACAAATTATTCACCCTATCATTCATTCATTTCAAGGGTCACCAGCTAGCAGTCTATAGCTGGATTTTGTTTAGTCTTTCACTTTTTTTTTTTCAATAAAGATTTATTTATTTATTTATTTATTTATTTATTTATTTATTTGAGAAAGAGAGCACAAGCACACGCATGCACGGGCAGGGGGAGGGGCAGAGGGACAAAATATTTCAAGCAGACTCCCCGCTGGCCGTTTTGGGGCTCTTGGGCTCCATCCCACGCCCCAAGAGATCACAACCTGACCTAAAACCAAGAGTCGGATGCCAACCAACTGAGCCACCTAGGCGCCCCAGTCTTTCACTGTTTTTAAAAATGTAAAAGTAAATGGTTTCATTTCCCATCCACCATAGTTCCCAACACCTCCTATTTCACACATTCATGATAATGAATTAGTCTCTTTTTGAAGACCATGTAAGTGCTTACTTGTGGCACACATTCCACCAAAAGTTATGGGAAATACAAAGATGAATGCAATATTGATTCTAGCTTCAGGAAACTTAAAATATTTTTAGGAGAGTTGATCCTCTTACTTATGTAATTATAATAGAATGAAGTGATACGTGCAGTAATAGAAATCCAGATAAAATGACATGGGATCTCAGAGTTAGAAAAAATCAGATGCAGCTGAACTGAGTAGCACATGCTTAATTAGTTGGCACAGAAATTTGCAAGAGTCTCTTTTTTCTATTTCATGTTGTTCCACAAAGACTTTACCACTGGAATAGTGATAAGCATTTAGAATCTTCATTAGAAGAGATATCTAACAAACAGGTGGTGGTCCCAGATTATCACATGTCCTGACTTTCATCCAAATTTTAATGTAATGGTATAATTTTAAACTGACTTTGACCTAGTGGGATTTTCCTTTTCTTCCTCAATTAGGACTCAAAAACTGTCATGTTTGTATGTTAAAGATACAAACATGCTGTTTTTCATTACTTAGGTCTCCAATTTGTTCCAAGCTCTTTGATCTTCGAAAATGTCAAATTAAATATTAATATTTTTAAAGCTGAAGTGGTGATTTTTCATAATAAAGGTCCTTGACATTCAATGCCTATAAACAAATGGTTAATAAATATATAATTAATATTTAATTACCTGTTTTAACAAACAACTCCTCTAAAAATAACACCCTAAGATGCTAAAGGCTGGAGTGACCAGAACACTAAAATTGGTCACCAATTTGACTCAGAATTAGTATTTCTCCATAACAAAAAAAAAAAAAACCAAAAACACACATGGTTTTAATGGAACAGGCTTGGGATGTTATGAAGATAACAAATCTGAAAGTTTTCTCTTCTGTTCTTCAAATGCACTGTGACTACCCCACTCACTTCTAGCTGTTCCAATTCAGGAAATGTTGGATTTTCCTCAATTAGAGCTCATGTCCAAGTGGCCTTAATCAAATACATAAATAAACGGAAGCTTTCCCATGAGAACTAACTATCAAAATTATTTGTCCAGTCACAAAACTGAAGAGATACAGTTTATAAATACTGCAGACCTCTTTAAACTTATTCAGTCTCTACAAACCCATAAGTCACCTTATTAATCTTATTCTTTTCCATTGCTTTTAATCTAAACACTCTATGCAATAGACTGATTATTCCAAATATAAAAATTTCTAGATGGCATAAAACCATTAAATTATCCAGTAGATCATTTTACCTGCACAATCTTGATTTTCCTCATTTCAAACACCACAAAAGTCTTTTCTTAATCATGCCAATATCCAAGATAAACACAATTATCATCAAGCATCTCTAGCTTAAAAAACAAGATTTGCGTAGCTTCTGAGAGACATTTTTCTGTGTTTTAATCTATTCTCTATTCTTGGATCCATACCCCAAATTATTAATTATGTATTTACTACTTTTTAAAGGAATTATATGCTTATAAATGATTAAATATACACATATTTCAATAAACAACAGTTCTTAATATTAACATTAATACCTACTGCTACTACTGCTGCTGGTGATGGGAAGTTTAGTGGAAATAGCTTAAATAGATGAAATAATACCAGCAGGAGTAAATTGCTGCCTGAGTTTAAAGTGTATAGCAATTATAGCTTATCTATTTGCGATGACCACTTAAAATTTAGAGCTGCTTTTATCACAGCTGGAAAAAAAAGGCACAGTTCTGATAACTTTCGCATGACAAACATTACCCGATATCTTACATTCATAGGTGTTTGTTGCTTTGCTTTGATCTTTGTAGTCCATTTTATTTTTTAAGATTTTATTTATTTGTCAGAGAAAGAGAGAGTGAGAGAGAAACAACCAAGGGGAGCAGCAGGCAGAGGGAGAAGCAGGCTCCCAGCTGAGCAAGGAGTCCAGTGCAGGACTCCATCCCAGGACCCCAGGACCATTACCTAACTGAAGGCAGATGCTTAACTGACTGAGCCATCCAAGTGTCCCTTTGTAGTTCATTTTAAAGAGCAATTTGAGTCTGTTCCTTGCCTTATAATTCATACAATGACTTTGACCAGTAACAAAAACATGCTGACCTAAACAATGAAAAACTAATTTTTAATAAACATCTCTCTTATAAAATATAGTTGTTCGTCTATTAATTAACATTGTGCCTGACAGCATCATAAATGTTAAATTCATTTCACTGTGTCTATTTTCCAGAAGTATTTTTCACTTTCATAGCAAGGGGAGAATAACTTAAACATAATTGTTTTATTCTATCAATTAACTGTCACATAAAAATTAACTGTCTCATTTATTAAAAAACAAATAAACTATGAAACAAAATTTCCAGTATGTATGTAACTATGTAACCATTGCAAGAAAATTCCTTTTTTTCTCCTCTCTTTTTAAAAATTTTTTAAAATTTTTTAGAAGATTTTATTTATTTGACAGAGAGAGAGATCACAAGTAGGCAGAGAGACAGGCAGAGAGAAGGGGAAGCAGGCTCCCTGCTGAGCAGAGAACCCGACTCAGGGCTGGATCCCAGGGTCCTGAAATCATGACCTGCGCGGAAGGCAGAGGCTTAATCCACTGAGCCACCGGTGCCCCTTTTTCTCTTTTTCTAAAAATTCATGATCACTTTTGTCTTAGGGCCAAAAACTGTTAAAACATTTTCATAAATATAGAATTTTATTATATTTTGGGTGGACCTTTTTCCTATGATGAAATTCATTGCATAAAAAAGGTATTTAAAATATACTATTTCATCAGAGCACACTTAATTTTTTTCTCCATAATTACATTTCACTCTGATGACTTGGACTAAATACATTCCTATCTAAAATATGTGTTTGTGGTTACAGGGAGGTGTTAAAAAGAGGATTAAATCACAGAATATCATACATACTTAAACATTTATGAGATAAAAATATCAATATCCAACCATGTATTATGATTCCTTTAAATTTTGAAGTGACTTTATATTTTATATGTGTTCAGGATTTTTGTTATTCCCAAAACACCAAAGGAAATGGGTTTGAAATATCTGAATAATTGAATACTATCCAGATTTTACCTAGAATACTACCGTAAAGCAGCATTCAGTCAGATGTCCCACCTATATGAACAGGTAAACAGGGTTTTAGAGGGGAGGAGGGTGGAAGATGGGTCAGCCTGGTGGTGGGTATTAAGAAGGGCACATATTGCATGGAGCACCGGGTGTGGTGCATAAACAATGAATCTTAGAACACTGAAAATAAATAAATAAATGAACAAATAAATAAATAAATAAATATTTGGTAAGGAAAAATATAACCATGTCGGTAAATCAAAAAAAAAAAAATTCTGAAATGCTGTGCTGTCCCTACATACTAAGAATTTACGGTTTAGCTGTAACACTGATGTTCATACACTGAACTTGAATGCGGAAATAACTAAAAACAACTACACTCCAAAAGGTGTACGATTTTAAATATGTAACATATATTGTATGCTATTCTTCCATAAAGCATAGATCACACCCTTGACATTAGAAACCAGGCACAGCAATAGAGTTTGCTAGCTTTCACAGCAAAGAAAACTAGGATCTGTCTTTTCCTATGCTTTCTTATTTCATCCTCCTGCTTTCTCCATCTCCATGTGAAGAGACTTTGCCTGCCAAAAGCACACTCAGAATTCCTCTGCTAACAGATACTTGTAAAAATAAGACCTTTGAAAAGGCATAAAGGGAAGAAACAGCATGTTCTAAATGCTGTGAAGAACTCAACATGATTTTCATTAGTCTAAGGGCCTGGCAGCAATCTGACTCGCACTTTAATGTCTCAGATCCTGGATGCATAGACCAGTTCTCAAATCTAGGGCTGATGAACAACTATTTGCATGATTTCTTTTATGACTTTTTAGTGCTCTTTCTAATGGAAAGCCACCACAAAAATAACTTAACCACTTTGAACACAGAAGAGGTTCAATAGGCTGCTGGCATCAAAGAATACTAAATAAGGCTTAACCCGTGAGAAAAGTTCCAATTTATTTTTTTAATTCATTTTTTCCTTACCTACTCCTAGAAAGAATTTGAAGCAACAAATGGAAAACAATGCACATATAATAGAATTTGATAAAATATTAAATCAAATAGGAGGAGCTGATAATAACAGAAACCCAGACTTCAACTTCATGGCAATGAAATTCAGATAAGAAATATTCCCACTGATGCACTTTTATTAGGAGAAACAGATTTTTCTTCATATCAAAGCTAAATGTTTATTTATCCCATCAGAATAAAGAAAGTTTGCTAAGCAATATGAATATGTAATAAGATGGAAGTGCCTTCAGCAACAGTCTTACTGAAGTTATATAAAGATAATTCATTTAAATGGATTATAAACTGATGAATCTATTTATATAAAGAGATCAATTATGATTACCAGAGATAAAACTCTGTGGTAACACAGAAAAAGAGGTTTTAAAAAGTCTAAAAGACTGTTTCTTTTTCTTCGGGAAGTCTTTAATGACAATGTTTATTCACATCTTGGACTTTAAAGTTCTATGTAATTTTATTTTTTTATGTGCTGAGGAACAACTTAGTGTTGTTGATTTAAAACACATTAATATACATTTTGTGATAGTGTTTCCTTCCTGCAAAATTATAAAACCTAAAGAATTTCTCTTGAGTAATGGGAGAATCATCATTTTTATATAGAATTCTGAGCTGCAGGAATGTCTACAGGCAAAACCGCAAATTGTGTTTGAGATGCACCATTTATATATTCTTGGAGCTGAATGGTCAGTCTCACTGATCCCAAGTTCCACATGACATGCATAATAGAGATCATATAAAATTCCATTTTGGCCATATAAAAACAACAACAAAAAATAAACAAACAAAAACTTTGCCTTTTCCTTTCCTCACAGACCTGGTGTGAAAATATACACCTAAAATTTCTACAAAAGACTTTAAAACAGATTGGCTAACCTATGTGAGATGATTCAGGAATCACCATTGTAGGAGACACTGACATTTTTAGATGCAGAATTTAAAGAATATGTAAGATTTCTCAAGTCTTCTGATATCATATGCAGCCATGGAATTTCAATATCCACTGTCTACTCTAAAGCCTCTCCACTAACTTTTTTATACTTGATGGATGACTTTTCTTGTCTGAAATTTAGGCAATTAAATTAAAATTTTAAATTTAATTTAATTTAAAATTTAATTTAAAATAATTAAAAATTGATATCTATTCAGTTTCAGATTTTTTTTAAAGATTTTATTTATTTATTTGACAGAGAGAGATCACAAGTAGGCAGAGAGGCAGGCAGAGAGAGAGGAAGGGAAGCAGGCTCCCTGCCGAGCAGAGAGCCCGATGCGGGGCTTGATCCCAGGACCCTGAGATCATGACCTGAGCCGAAGGCAGTGGCTTAACCCACTGAGCCACCCAGGCACCCCCAGTTTCAGATATTTTTTAAAAAATCTTGCTTATCTCTCTCAGTTCACTTGGTGTCAGAATTAGTCATCATGGAAATCTGTCTCATTATAATTTCCCAGGACATTATCACCTCCTTTTTGGCACCCATCATCTGCCTGTGCCATAGTTATCTAGGTACATACTAGATGATATGTTAGGTGAAGGCAGATACAGTTTGTTTTTCTTTATCATGTCAGACCTCCCCAAGTGCAGTAGTCCAAATTCTGGACACTTTTAATCAATCAGAGAAGGCCAGGTTGAGTTGAATTAAAGCTGTTGGTTAAGCTGCAGAATAAAGTTGTCTGTATATAAAAACCTGAATCGTGTCAGTATGTCAGATATTTCCCCAAAAAATCCCAGATTTATCCTCTCTTAATGATTAAAATTTTAAGTGAATTATTTATAAACAGTCAAAATATTATTTTCACAAAATTTCTGTTAAACATGCGACTAACACATACAAAACAGTCCAGCACTAATTTTTTACCAAGTCGACTGAGAACTAGTATGCAAATCCCTTAGGAAATAGGGTGTGAACAAGTACATATTGAGAAGGAAATGTCTGGTACATGGGTCTCTGACCAGAAAGGCAGGCTTGAGAATGTTTTGTCTCAATGTGAAAGGAGGACAATCCAGTAATAACCCAAGAAGACAAGGGACTAGAGAAAGGAGACCAAAAAAAAAAAAAAAAAAAAAGAAGCAGGGCATCGGATAAGGGCATAAGATGCCAAAAGCAACCTTCAACCATTTCCCAACTTGCCCAAAAGTACAACTAGCCATCAGAAAGTCAATGCTGTGTTTTACCAAAAAATAGCCCAACACTTTCTCTGAGGAATTATGTCTAGTCATTGGAATGCTTTATTAGGATACTCTCTACTTCCCTTTTCCCCCAAGAAAATCATATCCCGATAAAAGCAAAGCCATCTATCAATGTGCCAACTGACCAACCAATCCCAACTCCACATCTGGCCTTAACCTGTTTTTAGTCAGGGACCACTTGTACGCTTGCTCGAAAGACTTGCCTGAGTGAAAGTATGTGCTCTTCGGCAGCTCTGTTCTCTCTTCTATATCAGCAGGATCATGAAGTAATTATTTGAATTTACCAAACTGTATTCTAATTATTTGGGCAAAGAATCCCAGTTACTTTATATGAAAAAGAACAGAAGCATGGAGGAGCAGCAGTTTCCCTGTGAGCGGCACCTTAGCATACAGTTCATCAATAGGGAATATGGATTCGCCATAAACCAGTGGAGAAGGACCACCTGCTTCAATTGCTGACAGTTTCTCAGCGGGGTAGCATACTGAAGATACTGGCTAAGTGGATCTGACTTTATCCAACACAATCTTCTCTTCTTCAATTTCCACGGGTGCCCTCTTTGGAATCATCTGTGCTACTGTCATATCTTTTTGAAGTCAAACAATGCACTTGAGAGAAAATAGAAATTAATTACATGGGCAATATGGCAGGTGAATACACATTTGGAGGTCATTCTGGATTTCTGGCTATTTATTACTGTCACTGCATAAAATGTAAACATAGATTATGATATTAGATCCACATATATAAATATGATTTTTTTAAAGATTTATTTATTTGAGAGAGAGAGGAAGCACAAGTGGAGTGTTGGTGGGGTTGGGCAGAAGGAGAGGGACAAGCAGGTTCCCTGCTAAGCAGGAAGCCAGCACCATGGCCACCACCACAGGGCTCAATCCAAGGACCCTGGGATCACGACCTGAGCCGAAGGCAGATCTTTAACTGACTGATCCACCCAGGAGCCCATTTATTTTTATAAGGCTGTAAAACAGGTTGAGCCAGCATTTTGTTTCAAGCTTTACTAAAGTATATTATTGCTATTAATAATACTGTAACAATGCTTAATCAATACATGAAACATGCCTTGAGGCCCACTCTTATTCATTATGTGACAACCGCAGAATGCCAGGAATTCCATCCATAAACTTCTATTACCCAGTATTTAATTCTAGATCAACAACCAGTGACTGCAACTTGACTTTAATGTCTAGTTTTGCTGAGATGTCGTATCTCCGCTTTGTTTAGGATATTATTTGGGGGGAACCACAAAATTGATATATAACTAGATTATTTTTTTTAAGATCTTCTGTCTTAAAAGGCAGAAACTGTGTTGATTTTCTAGCCTCTTTAAAATTCGAAATTCCTAATTCTTAATTCTAAAGTATGTAAGTAACTAAAATATCGAGGATTAAAGAGTCAATGAAGAAACTGCTGTTCTCAGGAGAAAGAGTGAGCCACCACCCCCCACAAAGAAAACCTTAATTCAATCTATTATATTGTATCTACACTTTTTCTGGCCACAGATTTCACCACAAGGTAAAATTTTTCCTGTCGCCCTTTTGTTTCCTAAACTGCATAAAGACACTCCTGAATTAGATGTAAATATATATTCTTTAGTATACAGCCATCAAATTCGCATTTATCTTCCCACATATTACTGCAAAAAGGTATAGCATTTGCAACACTGAAACATTATCTCTGAGTGTAATCAGCTGAAATAACCAAGCACAGTATTTCCAATTTAGAGGGCTGTGCAACCATTGGAAACAGCAAGGAATTGCATAATGCTTTAGAAGTTTTTCCAGTGCTATGTCATCCATGTGCCTGAATAGCTAATTTGCTTTTAAAATATATTTTGAGGATTTGATAAGAGCTTGTGCACAGTTTCAGAAAATAGAAAATAAAGGACTCCGTAGGTATGCATGAAGTTAAACTTTAGATACACTTTATTGCTTTGCTGTAGCTTAGTGCCAGAATTCCCAAGTCAAGGATAAGGGAAAGAAATTATTTTTCCTGATAGCCCTGGAACCAACTGGGATGTAGTATTACTTACCTAAAGATGGGTCTTTGGAGATGTTTCTTCCTGATTGTGACATGGTCATCCATTTAAAGGTAAAAGTTGAACTTCTTCCTGGAAACCACTCCAGAAATCCAGGGAGACAATGTGGAAGCTTATCCTGGTCTATTGTGCTGCAAGAAGCCCAGAAGGAAAAAGTAGTTTCCTCTTTCTCTTTTTGGGTGCTGGGAGAAAACTTCCCTGCTCTCTGCCAGCTGAGCAGTGTGTCCATAGAGGCCACATAAGACAGGCACGTTGGGGCACTCCCCCACAGAGCAGGGTGTGCAAAATCCACCAACAGTCACAGTGATACAGGAAAGAGAAGTGCACAGGACCCTCGGAAGCAGAACAAAACAAACAGAAAACTTCCTACCCTAGTGGCACCCAGGTAGGAGTTCCCTGAGTTCTTGCAGCCATGAGAGCACTCCTTCCACATGCTGGTCAAGCTTGGAAAAGCTAAGTCCCTCCCTGTCTTTAAAACAGCCTGTTCTGAGGCTCAACTTTTTTCTTCAAAATAAAAGTTGTACAGCTGGTTCAGCAGTCCCATGTGAGTACCCTCTGAAAGTTTCTTCTGTTAAAATAGGAACTGTATACAAATTAACGAAGGAAGATGGGCTCAGGCTGTGTGGCTGGCTCTGTTTCAAAAGATTATAATTATTTTATAATATTGTTTTTATCCACACTGGATGTAGTGTGGAGACCACTCCTGATTTTTGGCACTCATGACCTAATAGCCTACACTTTGCTAAAGTCAAAGATATCATTTCAACTGATAGAAGCCGATGTGAAGCTGGCCAGAGCTACAAAAGTTAGAAAAACAAAATTGCTCAATTCTATCAACGACATTTTGCCCAGATGTCTGTACCCAGAGTGACTTTCCAAGGAGACACCGCAAAAAAGATATGAAAACACACACAGACACACACTTTTTTTTTTAAGTCCCCAAAACTCCCTTAGAACATAAGGTTTTTATACTATATGATCAAATTTGAATTTCAAGAATAAAAAGAAGGAAATGTAGGTATTAGAGGTAAGTTTTAAACAGCTGAAAATAAATGACATTAAAAACTGTTTTACTTAAAAGACTTAGGCTCACACTGCAGGAACTCTAGTTCTAGTTACAGATAAGATGAACCCTCACATTTTAATATAACCTATTTTGGAGACATTCCTATATCTGAGTCACTAACAAAATTCCTACTCAGTCAATAGTATCATGAGGTTCCAGGCCAGAAGTTTGGTATATAATAAAGTAAACCATCTCAAAGCATGATTAAAATGTTTTAAAAATATACGTGTGGTAAAGGCAGGGGAAATTGAGAAACACTCACACCTTTAGCTGAATGATCAAATAAGGGTCGTATAACACAGAGGAGGATATGACCTATATATGGTTGCAATGTGTAGTTCTTAGAATTCTCCAAATATCTCCACAGGAGCAAGAACACATTTTTATTTTCCTTCCTTTCAGAGGAAAGACAAGAGAATTACAAAGAAATCACTGATTATATTGAGCACAGTTCTAATTCATACCTTTTTTTTTTCTTTTCATTTTTCTAATGACATCATTCTGAGACGGGATTGAACTAAAAATAATAAGTGGGTTCTAATCCTAGTTTTAACATGCAAATGATGGGCCATTGTTGGAAAAATTCTTGACCTATCTGAGCCCCAATTTTTGTATTTATAAAATGAGGTTATAACATTCATTGAATTCTATGTTTTTTCCCAGCTTTAATGGTACCACCATGCTATTTCTAAATATGATTAGTTTGCTTCTTGCTAAGGAAGTAGCGTAGAAGTTATGAGGCCTAATACTCTAAAAATACATATTTATTATGTAAAGTTATAAACAAAGAAGTCATAAATAAAAAGATGATTTTATATTGTATATATCTCTGTAGATATATTACATATTATATTCACTTAATGACATATAATGAATATATATTATATATTCACTTAATGACATCTAAATCAGTGTTCTCTTCACCATCAATAAGCATCCAACCATAAACTGACATGTGTGCAATACTGCAGTTAAATCTGGAGACCATCTAGGGGCGCCTGGGTGGCTCAGTGGGTTAAGCCGCTGCCTTCGGCTCAGGTCATGATCTCAGGGTCCTGGGATCGAGTCCTGCATCGGGCTCTCTGCTCAGCAGGGAGCCTGCTTCTCTCTCTCTCTCTGCCTGCCTCTCCATCTACTTGTGTTTTCTCTCTGTCAAATAAATAAATAAAATCTTTAAAAAAAAAAAAAATCTGGAGACCATCTATATGCAAAATGATATACAGACCTTTGGAATAAATGCATTATTATAACCATATGTTTTGGCTTTCTTTGTACAGGAAAGCACGTAGGAAATAACATGCTGCAGAGCTCTTCTGGAAGTATTTTTGCATTTATGGGTGGCAGTTGATTTCTGTATCAATATTACTATTAATTTAACATAAATTCTCCTAAGGCACAACCCAAGAGAATAATAAGCTCATCAACTTTTTAAAAATTCACTTTTTGTTATTAACAAAATTTTTTGTTAATAAAAAAATTAAAATTTTATTGACTTTTGAATTAGAAAGATGAGAGGATTTCTTCACTTACAGGGTGAAAGGAACGCAACACAAATACTAGTAAACATCTAGCCAAGGTACAGGTCAAATGACAAGCCAAGTATAAAATCTAACTGGAGGCTCAAAGGCTTGATTATCAACTGCAGAATCTGAAAGTTGTCAAAGTAATTATAGGAAAATAATATTTTTGCCTTGCGTCAAGTTTATTTTCCTTTTGCTCTTTAGCGATTAAGGTAGAAAGCTTAACTTCCCATTTATATCAAGCACCATATTTAAACCCAATCTTAGAACCTAAAAAGCCATAAGAAAATACCAGGAAGTTAAATATTCACCTGGCAAGAAAAATATGTACTTCTTAAATGTTTTTGTAAACTTTTTACTAAAGAGCATTTAAATTTAACATTGGGAAGAAAAGTTTGCTTTATTAACTTATTCAAATTTAATGTAGTATTCAATAAAAGGACTCCACTATTGTTGCTTAAGTTACAAAAATATATTCCTTAAATTAACACAATTGTACTGTGTAAAGTACTAAAATTTATTGTATAAATAACCAGGCCAACTCTCCTATAAAATAAACTGAATACAATTCATTATGAATAGTTTTTTTCCTGGGAGTAGGGATCAGAAATGGTGTTTAAATTTTTCCTGTTATAGTAAACTCTCTTTCAGTATGACCTTGCCTACCAGTTTCAGGAGAATTCCCTGCTCTCCCATGTGGCTACACATCTCTCTCTCCCTCTCTCTCTCTCTCTCTCACACACACACACACACACATACACACCCCTTCCCCCACTCACCACTGCTAGAGACTGTCAAAACAGGTGCTTAATAAATATTCCTTAATTTGTACAAAGGCTCAGTTGAAACACATCAATGTAGCCAACATAACTCATGGTGTGTGACAAAAACATAGATCAGCTCCATGACTTTCCCAATCAAGTGAAAACTAAGTGTGTCATGTTATTTTGTTTTAAGCATCTTGGAAAATAGGTAAGCTTTACTTTCTCTTGTTTTTTTCTCCCCCCCCCCCCATTTTACTACTCCATTCTATGGCTCTATTTGTTATATGTAAGTGCCAAAAAGCATGCAATGGTAGAAAAATCATGTAACACTAATGACAGCCCAAGAACTGATTACGAATTTATCTATTGGTAATCATTTTACCACTTAAGTCTAGCAAATATCAGCCTGAGAGAAGTGTATGCTTTTTTTTTCACCCAATTTAATTAAACAAAATGTCACAATTTATGTATTTTTTTTAAGATTTTATTTATCTATCTGATAGAGAGATCACAAGTAAGCAGAATACCACTTGGTCAATTCTACCATGAGACAAATAGAAGGGTGTAAACTATTCCTAATGAACCAACCATAACTCTGCCCCTTTACCACTAGGCAAAAAAACTACTTTGTATAAGTGCACAAGACTGGCATCACATAGAGCTAACTCTAAATTTAATGTATCCTTTCAAGGTAAGTCATTTGCAACCTTCAACATTTCATCCACATTCTTTTAATTAATTAATTTTTTAAATTTATTTCTTTTCAGTGTAACAGAAGTCATTGTTTATGCACCACACCCAGTGCTCCATGCAATATGTGACCTCCGTAATACCCACCACCAAAACAAATTTCCTGCTACATGTTTCACAACTAATTACAAAGCTAGTTCATAGGTGGTAGAGCTGGGATTTGAATTCAGATGACTCATTCTTGAACCCAAGCTTTTACGACTACTGAATAGGATGTCACCTTGGTGGGGACTCTGCCACTCAGGTTGTCTGGGTTCTTTCTGGGCCATATTTCACATTCTGTGGAGAAAGAAAAGGAGCAACTCACCATTCTAATGAGTATCTACTCTCTTAATTCTCTGAACCTCTTAACCCTACTGATCTATCATTGCATTGCCCATTGTGTTGCCAGTACTTACAACAGCCAAAGAGGACCTATTGATATCAAGGTGAAATAATCAATGAATATGTTCTCTTAAGATTCAGATGGAAGCAGTGTTGAATTATAAGGAGCCCTGGACTAATGTCAAGGCACATGTATTTACATCCAGCTCTAGCGGCAATTTTTTTCAACTCCCTGCACGTGTTTCCTTAGCAATCAAATTAAGAAGCTGAACCTCATGGGGTGCCTGGCTGGCTCAGCTGGTTACGTGTCTGCCTATAGCTGGCTCAGGTCATGATCCCCAGGGTCCTGGGATCAAGCCCTCACGTGAGGCTCCCTGCTCCAGCAGGGAGCCAGTTTCTCCCTCTCCCTCTGCTGCTCCCCCTGCTTGTGCTCTCTCACTCTCTCTGTAAAATAAACAAATTTTTTCAAAAATTATATATATATATATATTAAAAAGAAGTCAACCTCATGACCTCGAAGATCTTTTCCAGCTCCAAATTTTTATGACTCTATTACTGACCCTGTGATAACATGTCAAGTTATTTAAACTTGGTGTCCAAACAAGAATAAGTCTGTAGTTATTTTTAGCTTTTCTTAACCACAATGAGGCTATGCATACCACCAGAACACTCTTCATCCCCACTGTTGTGGGTTTAAAAATATAACACACTGCTATTCAAATGTGAAAATAAATTGTAGTATCTCTAGTTTTTCTAATTAAGCTGTTTTCTTCTTTTCCTATAGCTTCACTTTGGAACTACCATTACTGGAATGTAAACTACAGGAAGACAAGGATTAGGGTCTGTTGAATCCTAGGGCATGGTATATAAGAGACAGTCAATGGCTATTTATTGAATGAATGAACGCACAAAGTGCCTACCAGTGCTATCTCATCATCTTTCTGCATATTCTTTTTCTAAAAACCTAGTCATAGCTGGTAAATGTTCAGACTTTCATATTCCCTTCAACCCATTGTTTTCCTTCAAGGAGGCGTCTGACCCTATAGGGAGGTGGGTTTCTATGGTCCTGTAGGGTCCCAAAAAGGTGGCCTCCCACCCAAACCTTCTTTGTTTTCTCTGGTCTCTGCAACCATGTTTCTTTTTTTTTTTTTTTTTGATTTTTTTTATTTATTTATTTGACAGAGAGAGATTACAAGTAGGCAGAGAGGCAGGTAGAGAGAAAGAGGAGGAAGCAGGCTCCCTGCTGAGCAGAGAGCGATGCGGGACTCGATCCCAGGACCCCGAGATCATGACCCGAGCCGAAGGCAGCGGCTTAACCCACTGAGCCACCCAGGCGCCCTGCAACCATGTTTCTTGTCTGTCTGCTCACTTGGCTCCCTGAAGGTATCTACTGCTGAAATCTACGGCTGTTTTGTTCAGTAGGCTCAATCTAGGAACTATGGTCATCCTTTTCTCCTTAAGCTCAATCTCAGCCTTCACTGGTGGTGCAGGATCCTCAAGTACACATTATATCCTTCATCTGGATCTCATCTGGCTTGGGACTGGACATGCCATACCACCATTTTTATTCTGTTGTAGCTGAATTCACTAAGTCACTGGGAAAATCTTCTGCTGTAAGCTTTCACTCTAAGCTTTGATGTTCCCCACTGTAAGCTTAATCAATAAATGCTGTGTGTGTTCTGACTGCTCCACTGACTGGCCATTTCCCTTACCCTGTCCCTCTCCTTGGGCCTCCGTATTTCCTGAGAACAAGAATTAGCAGTGGAGTCTGATACAAGACTGATGAATCACAGGCTTATCCCTCAGAAACCAATAATACATTGTATGTTAATTCATTGGATTTAAATAAAAAATATTTTTTTTAAAAAAAGAAGAAGAAGTGGAGCCTAAAGATGTAACTGAATTGTCCTAATCTCATGACGAAACTTTCAAGAATGAGCAGTTCTTCTTATGATGAACTTTCAAGAATGAGCAGTTGCTTCTTACAGATGAGTAAAGAAAGCAGCTTCTTGAGTTATGGTCTACTTACTCCTGGTGAAGATGCTGTGCAGATTGTTGAACTGACAACAAAGGGCTTTAAATACTGGGGAAATGTAGATGATAAAGCAGTGATAGAGTTTGAGAAGATGGACTCCAATTTTGAAAGAAGTTCTGCTGTGTATAAAATGCTATCAAACAGTATAGCATGCTACAGAGAAAGCACTTGCAAAAGGAAGAATCAATCCATGCAGCAAACTTCATTGTCATCCTATTTTAAGAAATTGCCATAGCTACCGCAAACTTAAGCTAAACTACCACCACCATGTAATCAGTCAGAAGGCATCAATACTGAGATACAAGACCCTCCACCAACACAACTATTATTACTCTGTTAAGAAAGCCACAGGCCCAGGATGGAGTTACTTCTTCTAGACCAAGTCATCAAAACAGGGTTTAATACCTGAAACTTCATTACAGCTTCAACTTCCCCCAGAAACGTAGTCTCAACAGGTTAGTCAGAAACTGTTTTATCAGCACAAAGGAGGTAATCTGTCACCTGGGCCTTCTCTGTGTCCCAAAGAAAAATGAGTAATCTGCAGGATAAGAACCCTGCTTTTCCCCCTAGGGGAAAGTGACCTTACCTGAAACAATCCTTTCTTTTCTTTTGCTAATAACTTCTTTGCCCCACCCTCTGTCCTAGAAGAAACTTCCTTTTTTTTTTTTTTTTAAATAATTAATTTCTGAGGTAGAATTTAGGGATTCATCAGTTGCATATAATACCCAGTGCTCAGTATATCAAATGTCCTCCCTAATGCCCATCACCCAGTTATCCCAAAATTGATAAAGAACTTACCAAACTCAACACCCAAAAAACCTTCCATTTTATACAACTCCTTGGAGCTCCGCTCTTACTCGCTTGATGGGATGTTGCCCCATTCATGAATCTCTTAATAAAGCCAATTGGATCCTCAAGTTTACTCAGTTAAATTTTGTTTCTTAACAACTTGTTGAAAGCTTAGATGATAGCATTTTTTAGCAATAAAGTATTTTAATTTTTTCTATTTTTAAAAAGAATTTTATTTACTTATTTGACAAAGACAGAGCACAAGCAGAGGGAGCAGCAGGCTCCCAGTATCCTGGGATCATGACCTGAGCCAAAGGCAGACGCTTAACCAACTGAGCCATCCAGGTGCCCCTAAATATAGCTTGATTATGCACTGGTAAACCAAAAAACACATTTGACTCGCTTTAATGCAATATTCACTTTATTGCAGTATTGTGGAACAGAACCCAAAATATCTCCAAACATATTACATGCCTATATTGAAGTCTGTTTTCTTGTTTTTTACTTTCATCTGTGATAATAACAATCCCACTCCCCACACTGCATGGTGCCTCAGGCTAATTCAGAGAAGATAAGATCATATTTATTAAGTGGAAGAGATATAAGCACATTATTCCCGTCATTTTATGCAGCTTTCTTACTCATTTTAGTTGGTGCATAGTGAGTAAATTATGCCACGGTCTTAACACTACCACACCCGTGTATCCCCTATCCCATTTGCTCTTTGCAAACAAGACAGTTTCATTCCTCACTAGCCACGCTGGCATTTTATTCCTTGAACACTCCACACTCTTTCAGACTCTTTTGTATATACTGTTGCCAAGGTCTAAAATGCTATTCCTTCTGCCCATTGCTCAGATTTCAGCTGCAGTTTCATCTCTGAGAGGCGTCTCTTTTGACAACCCCACCTGAATTCATATACCTACAGTACTGTCCTTGGTCCCCTATTAGCAAGCTTCATTATCCTTGTGTCATGTTAATGATTTATTCACAGATTCATCTGTGTAGTGATGAATAAACCCACTCTTCAGGATGCAGTAACTGAGGGAAAAATCCGAACAACTGAGTGTTCCCATCTGCCTTAAACATAAACCTAGTCAAGTTCCACAAAAATAAAATAGATGTCTGTGAAGGGGAGCAAAATACACCACTCCAAAATCTATCTCTTTGGCATATTTTTTATCATAAGCTGATTATTCTTAAGAAACAGAAGACCCTGGTGAAGCTCACTTTTGTTTACTGTGCTTTTCCTGGAAGCCTCCCATAACTGACTTCCCACCCCCCACATCTCTCTTTAGCTGAAAATGGTATTTAACTTGCCGGCTTTGGCCATTTGGGAGTTACTCAGTTTTTCTGGGTCTCTCCCATGTATCCATGTTACTAAATTTTGTTTACTTTTCTGCTGACAATCTGTCTTATGTCAATTTAATTATTAGACCAGCCAAAGAACCTAGAAGACAAGAAAACTTTTCCACCTCTACATCTGTAAGAACCTACAAGTATACTTTTGCTGATCTCTTGCAGTGCTTCGAAACATCCTCTAACACTTACATATGTGTTTTATCTTGAAATATTTGTCTTTACACTTCTTCAAATGAGGAGCTCTACATATCTGAGAATAAATGTATTGAATATTAAAATTAACAATGCAACTGATTCATCACTTTGGAAATGGTTCTCAGTTTGACCAAAAATGTCTTCTACTTTATGGGCAAAAAGCAGACTCTACCCTATTAATAGTTTCAAACTAGATTCTCCTGACTTTCAGTCAGAATTTGTTTATTGGCCACTTATTCAATAATAAAATACATCAGAATTGTTATTTTCTTCAGTGAATTAGTAAGGAAGACCAAGCACATAGCTTCAAGAGGCAAGGAAAAACAGTTCCCTGATTTGGCTGACTCTTTGGCCAGGTATCAGAGCTGAGCCTTTCTACTTCACAAAGTAGGAGAACTTCCTCTTTGTCGTGTAAGTGTGGAAGCAGGTCAGCTAAAGTTTGACTGGCTCCAATTAGCACTCCTACCAGTTCTGAGAGCCTTAAGAGTTGGCATTCGGACACCTTCTTTTAAATGAGTGTGACATTCTGTGAAAACATCAACAACAACAAAGGAAATCACTTAAAGCAGAATCTCATCGCCAAACACCCACCCACAGTTCCCTGTGTAATCAAGCAACAAATAAATTCACTGTAAAAGGAAATGACTTTTGCATAGTGGGTAGTTAAATAAACAATACAAAAAGAGACCTCCTTAATATAAAATTCTCTTTGAGTCAGAGGACTAGGAAAGAGATGGTCGAACTGGGGCTTGAATGATGAATAGATATTCAGTAAGCAGGCTAAGATGAAGGGCAAGTGAAGTATTTCATCAGCCCTAAGCACTAGGCAACAACGGTTGGTTTGGAGGGCGCAGTTTGGCCAAGCACGGTGCTGTGGTTCCTGCCATGCTAGCCTGCAGAATGCAAGAGGCTCACACCATCCCAAAGGAGGGGAGTTGTTACGAGGAAAATAATCGATGTGACATCCCCGTTTAACAGCATGTGATTCTGAAGTTTCCATTACTCCCCAAACATGCCAAAAATGTTCTTATCTGCAGTTCTTCGGGCAGTGGAAAGCTGTCCAAAGGTACTTGCAGGCTGAGACGTGTTCAGTTTCTCTGCTGCTCTGAAACCCATCACTAACTAAATCATTGACTCTGCTTCAGTAGTGAGTCATCATTACCAGCTTTTCTCCATATTTTAAGTTTGGTTTCAACATGACTTTAGACTCAGTTAGTAGTTTGTTGGGTTTTTGGTTTTGTTTTGTTTTGTTTTAGTCTGTCATAAGTTTCCAGTAATGCCTATGAATAAATATGCAGAACTACCACCCAGAATTGAATCAGTGTCAGTAAATGGAAAATTCCTAAATGCTAACCTATTGACTCTCCAAGCTTTTAGAGTTAGACAGCAATAGAGATAATCATGACTCACACTGACTTTGGAAAGAAACAGCCACTCAATTTGCCAAGATCTTAATGGTATATGTGGTGGGTTCTGTAAATATAACTCAAATGTATAGAAATAGGTCACTGCCCGATTACCTTTCTAAAACAAAAATGAGTTCTCAGAGAGAATATATACAGACCATATATATTTGTACCCTCACATCCATTCACTCCTCAAAAAACTCATTCCAGCTTCAGCTTTTTGCTCCACTTCCACTCACTTTTCCCCACATTATATTCATTGGAATGATCTTTCCTAGCAAATCTCATCTCTTGAATTGCTCTCTTATTTCTCATGTCAATATATTATTCCTATCAATCGTTCTGTGACATATTTGCATATTCATTTTATTAATTTCTAAATTTAAATTCCATACAGGGTTTAAACGAGGCAGTCAATATTCTCCAAGCCTGACACTAGATGTGTTATCAAAACCCAATACCTGACAGAATATTGGAAATCAAGTCTATTTTAGAAATTCTTCATATTTTTTTAAAAAATTATGAACCTTCATTTTGTTATATGGTCCCTCAAAATGGCAATCTTCCCTCATCTGCTCTTTTCACCACCTGACCCAAAGGAAAGAATAGGAGTATGTGAATTGACATGACAGTCATTTAATATGTGTTAGGCACAATACTTTTCTATACACTATTTCAGTTAATTCTACATAACATACCTAGAAGATAGATTCTCTTAGAGGAAACTAGAGTTAAAAAAAAGTTATATAATTTGCCAAATGTTGTACATCTTATATGTTACAGTAATAAGATTTGAATCCAGTTCTATCTGATGCCAGCCTCTTTGTTCTTACTAACCCTGTCTCTCAACAATCATATTCTTAGTTTTAATAGTAGCCTTAAAGTAAAAGGCATCTTGGCTGACCATATCTTAAAAATATAATTCTTTAATCATTTTAATGAGGCTGAACCCTAACAACGAATCAGACTTGATTTCAAAGACACATTATGTTGGTTTGGGTCCTATTCCCAACATAAACCTCACATATGCAGGCATCAGTGTACCAAAATAAAAAACGAAAACAAAAGAACAAAACCCAGAAGACTAAATATGGAGTTTAAATTTTAAAGTTTAAAGTTTAGCATTTCTTTGATGTATAATCTTCACTGAACAAAATTGAATTGTTTATTCACAGAAGTGAATAAACAAAATGTTGAGTCAAAACATCACCGAGAAAGCCCAGAAAAAAAGCAAGTCAGAGTAAATACATAAATGAAGTTGTGCTTTTATCCCCAGCATACAGAAGAGCTCTCCAATACTGAGATGTGTGTAATGAAGTTCTCTCTAAAATCATGCTCTTAGCAACTGATCTTATATCATAAAAAATTAATTCATTAGTTAAAATTCTCTACCTTCTTTCAAATATCACAATTAGATACTTCACCTTCATTTAAAAAAAAAAAAAGCTGGATGGGCCCCATTTGTATACTTGTAAAGCTCAGAGTTGCCTATGAGATTACTGAGACCCTATCTTCTACTACAATGATAATACGAATCCCTGCTGCCATTTGTTAAACATTTATTATGTACCAAGCACTGCTGAGTGCTCTACAAACCCTATTACTTTGAGTTTTCCTAGGATAGGAATTAGTATCCCTATTTTAGAGATAATATTGTACAAATGGGACTGGCAAAGCAAGGATTCGAGCCCAAGACTGCTTTCCTCCCTAGTTCACGCATTACCTATTGGTGCCTCTCCTGAATAGGGCCATCTAATATGATTTTGCTTTGATTCCCTTTCTGTGTTCTTCACAGCCATTTTGCATGTTTATCTTCACTCTTTTCTTCTGCTCCTGTTAAATTAACAATTGTCTTTTCCAATGATGAGTTTCAACTACCATTATTGATTCTAACTTTCCTAAATTTATGTGAATTCTGTACTTACTTTTCTCAATTGTTCTGCAAATACACAACATCGCTGTTGTTTCGAATGTACACATTGTTTCAGTATAGAAGCCCATGGACACTAATTTTTTTGACTTTGAGTTAATGAGTTATTTGTTATAAATAGAAGGGTAGGCTGCTAGAATCTAAAAGGAACTTCAAGGTCAAATTATTCACCCTCCCAATGACTGCAGAATTTCTCTTGCTTTTCCTTTCAGAGAGGGCTTACTCCCAAGTGCCCCTGAGGTAGAGGAAGTGAATACACTATTTCCTGGATCCCCATTCCCAAGAACTTTTTATCACATAAGAATTTCATCTTGTGTAATGTAACTTATATTTAAAGATAGAGTCTTTTCTCATACTAACTTCTTTATCTTGTATACAATCAAAGAAATAACCATCTGTTCCAGTAATGAAGGGAAAACTAGCAGGGTTGGGCTTACCGAGTAGTATTTGGTTTCCAAAGTAGCAGTTGAAAGGGTAAATTTTTATTTTAGGTCAACTTTTGCTTTAAATCCCACCTTTAAAAATAACATAGCATAGGAGAGCCTGAGTGGCTCAGTTGGTGAAGTGTCTGCCTTCCACTCAGGTCATGATCCCAGGGTCCTGAGATCAAACCCCACATCGGGCTCCCTGCTCAGCGGGTAGTATGCTAACCCCTCCTCCCCCAACTTGTGTGTGCTTGCTCTCTCTCTCTCTCAAATAAATAAACAAAAATCTAAAATAATAATAATAGTAATAAATAACATGGCTTAACTTCACTGGCCAATGTGACAAAAGTTTGCCAGGTGTTAGGAGAATGATGATTACTAAAACACAGGCATTGTCATCAAGGAGCTCAAGTTTAAAAGGAAAAAACAATCACTTGTAAAGGTAATTCCAAAACAATTCAGTGAGTGGAGTCATAAAATAAATAAAAGAGACAAAAGCAGCTCAGAAGGGAGAGAAAGGAAGGCTCATAGAAGAAATTATTCTGTTTTAGCAAGGGTTAGCTAGTGATTAGAAATTCACCAGGTCAGAAATGTTTACTAGAAAGATGAAATGGAGAAAGCCAAGTAAAAGGAAGGTGGAAAATAACAGAGAAACATGAAATATCATTATATTCAGGACCTGGTAGTTATCTTGGTATTAATGAAGGTAAAAGTATGAGGGGAAGTGGCAGGAGATAAAGTTGGAAAATGAGACAGAGGTCAAATCATATGTGCCATGTGGGGAGATTAGACTATATCCAATAGGCAATGAGTAGCCACTGATTGGCAACAGTCAAGGAAAATAGCACCTTCTTTTTGCAGTTTTAGAATATCTCACTGATTAAAACGTTGGAAGTATTTTTGAAAACAACAAGTATCAGTGCAGAGATATCAGTAAATAGTCTATTAAAGTCCTGGTGAAAGATGGTAGTGGTATGAAGTAAGGCAAAGGCATTAATTGGAAAAGAGAGACTCCATTTAAGATGTTAACAGGGTATAAACATAGTGCTTAGTGAATAATTGGGTGTACTGAATGAGAAAGTAAAAGATTCTAAGGCAGTACTTTCATTTCTGGTTTGCTATTTGGGTAGATGGAGTAAGAAGACTCAGATCATAAAAATAAAAATGATGAAATAAAAAGAAAGAAGTATGGTCCAAGTTTATTAGTGGGACACAGGGAGTTGCAACACCAAAGGATGGCCCAAGTGGAGATGTTTCAGGGGCAACTAGATATTGAAATTATGGAAGGAGGTAAGAAGACAGTTACAGAGACAAAATGTGTAAGTGGGGGAGGTGGAGGTATTGCTGCACAAATATAAAACAGTGAACGTGTATGGTATTGCTCAGAGAGAATATGTAGTTTAGAGGAGCAAAGGCCCAAGAATAAAACCCTGGTAACTGAAGGGATGGACAGGGAAGAGTATACAGGTGATGTCAGAAAGACTGGAAAGTCAGGAGGGAAAATTCTTCCTACAATAAAAGTGGAAGGAATGTCAAGTAGAAGAAAGGTGTTATTGATGCCAGAGATGCATAGCAGTTAAGAAGAGAACACAGAAGTTTTCATTACAGTTGTCAATAAGGAAGCCACTTGTGGCTTTAACGATACAATATCTGTGTTAGAACAATCATAAATTCAGTAAGACAAAAGTTCTAAAACCAAGAAAATCATGAAAGTTGGGGCATTTTTCTAACTAGGTATACCAAACTTACTTCAATTAATGCTGCCTATGGAAATAAATATGAAAAAAAGATAAGAACTAACTTTACAAATATTTGGCATTAAGAAAAAAAATTACAACAATCTGTTTACACAACAACAGTATGATTCAAGAAAGTGTTTTTAGGTTTCTTTTTTTTCCTACTTCAATGCATTGATTTAAAATTTCCAGGGAATGTTTTCTTTTGGGAGGATGTGTATAGTAATTCAACAAGAGATATGAATTCAAGAAAAGATCAGGACAAAGTTGCCCTGTGTCTTCAGCTTGACATTTGCTTGGATAATCTGTGTGTGTGTGTGGTTATTTTATAGAGTGACACTGCTGGTTGTTGACATATTATTTAGGAAGCCAAGTCTGTCTCTTATGTCTCTTTATCTTTCAGATTCACTCCCAGGATCCTAGTGTTCCCTTTTCTGGATGTTTAAGTCCTGAACTCCAGTAACCCAGAATCAATGTTCTACGTATTTTCTCATCTTGATTTCTATGAAAACTTAACTGTGTTCTGTGTTTTGTTCCCTCAAATGTGAGCCGGATGACCCAACAACAACAACAGAAAAAAAACTGTATCTGCTGATGTATTAACAGTTGATAAAAACTGCTATCACATTTCAGAACATGATTTTCAAGAACTCTAAAGTTAAGTAATTAGATTGATTAGAAGCTATTTAGTTATTGGTCCCTTTTAAAATCATACCACTCAGTTATCTTTTCTACCTAATTATATGCAGGCATATATTCAAATTCAATTCTAGTAAATGCCTATTTGTGTCTTCATTTATGTGAAATAAATAATAAATGCTTTACCTAATTTCTGTATTATTTAAAAATAATTCAAATAAAAATTATGTTCTTGGAAATGAATTAATATTATTAATATCTAAAATTTAAGATTTACTCTCAATATGACATAATTTGATTTTTCCAAATTTCTCAAATTACCCATTATCCCAACATTATTTCTTAAAAATATCCTTTTGTTTTTATTTAGTTTAAAATGCCACTTTTCTATTCTGCTGATTTTTCTGTCAAATACCACACTCGTTTAGTTATTGTATTTTTTGGTATACTAAAACATTGGATAATGTTTAAACAGTCTTCCTTCAGTTTTTTTCTCTTCCCAATAATTTTTTTTCAATACTAATGCATATTTATTCTTTTGCAAAAATTTCTTTTTTTCACAATCATTTTGTCAAATGTAAAAAGTCCTATGGTCTTGAGCAAAGAATTATTAGGGATAACAGGAGCCAGATTTCTCACAACTGGAAAAGGGAATCCCACTTATGGAAAAGGGTAAGGCTAGAATATAACCTTTGGTGTTGCAAAGGAGTTAGAGGTGCTGATATAAGCTATATGCAGCTCCAACTGTGTCCACTGAGAAGACTGAGAAACAATGAGACACTAATAGTAATTAGGACATCAAGCACCCAAATTTTGGTTTATGTATGCCATTCAGAACTAAAAAAGAAAAAAATCAGAATTCCTTATAAAATAGACTGAATCCGGGATTGAGGAGGGAGAGCATAAGATGAACCTATACTCTTACCACAGAAAGTAAGGAAGCATTCAAAAAATTATGGGGATGTATCAAAAAAACACAGCCGGAAAATGTTCCATTGGTCAAATGTGGGACAATTTGAGCATCAAATTAAATAAGGATGATAATGTATTGTTACCCATTGAATAAAATAAAAATCACCGAATCATTATTGATACAAAAAAATGATTGAATAAATTCGAAAGAAAACTCTTCCTTAGAGAAAAATACCAACTAATAAGTACAAAAGGAATGATGGAGCTATAAAATCAATAAATATTAAAACTACAAGTATAATGAAAGAGACAGGATACTTATAGGGATTGCATTGAATCCAGATGACTTTAGGTAGTACAGTCATTTTAAAAATATTAAGTCGTCCTGTCTCTAAACATAGGATATCATACTATTGATTTGTGGCTGATTTAATTTCTTACATCAGTAGTTTGAGGTTTTAAGAATACCCATGACATTTTTCACAGAAATAGAAAAAACAATCCTAAAAATCTATGCTTAACCAAAAAAGACCTCAAATAGCCAAAGCAATCTTGAGAAAGGAGGATAAAGCTGGGGGTATTACACTTCTTGATTACAGAATATCTTACAAAGTACAGTAATTAAAACAGTATGGTACTGACATAAATACATATACACAGATCAATGGAACAAAGAAAGTCCAAATATAAGTCCACACATACACAGTCAACATTCTTTGACAGGGGTGTCAAGAATCACAATGGGAAAAGGATAATCTTCAACAAATAGTGTTGGGGAAAGGTGAATATCTATATGCAAAAGAATTAAAATGCATCCTCATCTCACATTATACAGAAAAATCTATTTAAAGTGGGTTAAAGACTTAACTGACCATGAAAGACCAAAAAGTATAAAACTCCTGGAAGAAAATGCAGGGAAAAAATTCTTTGACACCGTTCTTTGCAATGATTTATTGGATATGACACCAAAAGTAGAGGCCGTCAAAAATAAATAAATAAATAAACAATAGGTATTACATCAATGTAAAAAGCTTTTTCACCACAAAGGAAACAGTGAACAAAATGAAAAGCTAACCTAAAAAATGAGAAAAAATATTTGCAAACCATTATCTGGTAAGGGGTTAATCTCCACCATATATAAATTCTTTTAACTCAATAGCAAAAAACAAGTAGCCCAATTAAAAAAATGAGCAGGGGCATGGGTTGGGGAGTGTTCAGTCAGTTGAGTGTCCAACTCTTGATCTCGACATAGGTGTTGTTCTCAGGGTCATGAGTTTAAGCCCCACATTAGCTCCACACAGGGCATGGACCCACTCAAAAAAAAAAAAAAAAAAAAAAAAAAACCACAGACATTTCTCCAAAGACAAATAAAATAGCCAATAGGTATATAAAAAGGTACTCAACATTACTAATCATTAGGGAAATGTAAATCAAATCCACAATGAGATATTACCTCATACCTGTAAGGAGGGCTATCATCAAAAAAACAGAAGATAACAAGTACTGGCAAGGATGTAAAGAAACTGGATTCCTTGTGCATTATTGGTAGGAATAATATAAAATGGTCCAGACATGGAAAACTGTATGGAGGCTCTAAAAATTAAAACTAGAACCACAAAATGATCCAATAATCTCACTTCTGGGCACATATCCAAAATAACTGAAATCAGAATCTGCATTCCTATGTTCATGGCAGCATTATTCGTAATAGCCAAAACATGGAAACACCCTAAATGTCCACCAATGGGTGAAAGGATGAAAAAATGTGGTAAATATACAATGGAATATTATTCAGCCTTTAAAAAGAAAGAAATTCTGCCACATGTAACAATATGGATAAACCTGGAGCATGTTATGCTAAATGAAATAAGCCAGTCATAGGGAAATACTGAGTGATTCCACTTACATGAGGTGTCTGAAATAGTCAAACTCATAGAATCAGAAAGTATAATGGTGGTTGTCAGGGACTGGAGGGAGAGGGTAATGGGAAATAGTTTTCAGTGAGTATAAAGTTTCAGTTTTGCAAGTTAAATAAGTTTTAGTTTTGCAAAATGAATGCTACACAATATTATAATTATAGTTAACAATACTGTATTGTGAACTCAAAATTTTGGTTAAGAGAATGGATTCATATTAAATATTCTTATCAATACACACACACAAAAAGGGACAGGAAGAAATTTGTGAAGGTGATAGATACATTTATTACCTTATTGTGATGATGGTCTCATGGATGTATGCATATGTCCAAATTCATCAAATTTTATACATTAAATATGTGCATTTCTTGCATATAAGTTACATCTCATAAACTCTTTTTTTTTTTTTTAAAGAAGAAAAGTGGGGCACCTGGGTGGCTTTGTTGGTTAAGCGGCTGCCTTCGGCTCAGGTCATGATTCCAGGGTCATGGAATCGAGCCCCATATCAGGCTCCCTGCTCAGCAGAGAGCCTGCTTCTCTCTCTCCCTCTGCCTGCTGCTCTGCTTACTTGTACTCTCTCTCTCTCTCTTTGTCAAATAAATGAAGAAAATCTTTTTAAAAAAGGGTGATATTTATACAGTCTCAAGTATCTTTCTACAAATCACTTATTAATTTAAACATAAAAGCTAAGCACTTTACTGTTACTTCATCTATTAAGACAAACCAGCAGCACGTTTCTCCAGATGATATAACACTATTTCTGTCCTATTCCTGTATGAATATACCCATGAGGAAATATTGAGCATAACCAAACCGAGGGAGGATCTACAAAATAATTGGCCTGTGCTCTAAAAATGTCAAGGTCATAAAAACACTTGGAAAGGTTGAAAACCTGTTTCAGATTAAAAGACTAAGGAGACATGGCCACTAGATACAATATGTCATTTTATTTTATTTCATCTTATTTTATTTTATTTTTAAATATGTTATTTATTTACTTATTTGACAGAGAGAGAACAGGAGCACAAAAGCAGGGTGAATGACCAAGGGAGAGGGAGAAGCAAGATCCCCGCTAAGCAGGGAGCAAAAGCAGGCTTCCATCTTAGGACCCTGGGATCATGACCTGAACTGAAGGCAATTGCTGAACCAACTGAGCCACCCAGGTGCTCAGTTTATCATTTTAGATTTGGTCCTGGATTAGGAATAGCATTGCTATCAAAGATATTATTAGAACAAGGACAAAAATTGAATATGAACTAGGGAGTAGATAGTATTTTATCAGTGTTAAATTTCTTGATTTTAATAATAGCACTATAAATGTTTAAACTATTGATTAAAAAGTCTGTGCATTATATAATATACTATATATAATTTAACTTTATTGTACCTACATAATAAAACTCTCTCTCTCTCTCTCTCTCTCTCTCTCTCTATATATATATATATATATATATATAATGAGAGAGAGAACAATAAATGGAACAAAATCAATAATTATTCCTGGAGTTCCTTGCACTATTACTATAACTTTAAAATTATATAATATGATTTTTTAAAAACTATAGTTAAGACTATAACTTTTAAATTGTATTGAAATCTTAAACACTGAAAAATCAATGTATAATTGACTTTTAATTATAATACACAATCTGTATTACCTTTAAATTTTATATCTTACAATAAATTTTACAATAAAATTTGCTATACCCAAACTTCATGATATAGTTTTTCAGAAAGAAGGTAGGAACTTTCGGAGGACAACAACTGTATATTATGATCACAGTGATTTAAAGACAAAATAATCGGTAATAAATAAAATGTGTAATCTACAATCCTGAAAGAGTTTTAAGCCCAACCATAATGTTTTCCCTTCAGAGCCATTTCTCTCAGCTATTCAAGTAGAAGTAATCTTCCAACTCTTCATTCACATACCATTGTTCCTGTAATTTTCATGGGACATATGAAACCTGTTCTGGATAAT
Source organism: Neogale vison (assembly GCF_020171115.1). Classification (NCBI taxonomy): domain Eukaryota; kingdom Metazoa; phylum Chordata; class Mammalia; order Carnivora; family Mustelidae; genus Neogale; species Neogale vison. The sequence goes on from NC_058093.1 coordinate 78,043,356, forward strand.
AATTATTTATACATAAATTATTTCTGACAATGGACTAAATAAAACTCTTTAAAGGTAGAGTCTTCATTTACTTAAAATCTTTCAGTGGTTCCCAGATGTCCTCAAGAAGGTTAAACTCTTTAAAATTATATTATAAAAATGACATATAATATCATATTAAATTTCATATATCATATATATTATATATTCTAGATATATCTTTCAAAATTCCCCTACTCACTCATCGACCTAGAAGTACATACATTCTAGGCTTCAGCTATATTTGATTATTTTCAGTTCACTTAGATTATTATTTTCTTTCTGCAGAAATTTATAGTTTCTAAGTGCTTCTGCCTACAAAATATTCTTCCCCCACCTATTTCCTGCATATTATTCAGTCCTTAGGGTGGGTATGTCTTGCCTCTGGAAGATTTCATTGAAAACCAAGTCTGAAATAGATGTCCCTTGTGTAACTGTTGAACTTTCTTACTTCCACTGCTAAGGCACCTACAGCATAATTGTAATAATTCTTGTACTTCTTTTGGTCCACCATTAACTGTAACTTTTTTGGTGCTATTTTGTGTTGAGGAAATAACTCATCCTTTATATATTTCTTTAATTCTACCATGCATAAAGTAGGCTGGTAGTGATTAAATGCATATCTATATGGTACTTTTGCAAAATGCTACTTATGGATTTTGAGTTTGGGGAGAATCTATTTCCTTCTCCTGTCCACTGAGGAAGCCTGCAAGCAATGACTGTTCAGTTGAAATGGGCATACCTGGCACCAAGATTTTAGCTTCTATCTACCATTCTGTACTAAAAGGGATTTATCTAATCTATCATTTATCTGTGCATGCGAATGTAATTACATAACTAGTTTTTTCCTAGAGAATGTTTCCACTACTTAATTTAACACTCTTAGTCTCTTTCTTGAATAAAACAAGGAAAAAAGAGTGGAAAAGATACCTAACCCTTTGGGGTTTGGTATGCTAAAACAGTCCTGAGATACACAAGTTAAAGTTGGCATACTTTGGATCTGGCTCAAAAAACTGTTTTTATTGGCTGTGGAAAATGGAATTTTAGACTATGTTGGGCCATACTATAATTGTGTTTGGAAATGCATAATGTGATGGTTAAGCTTCAGTGAGAGTAAATGACTATGCATACTGGAAAGTGACTGTATTTTTTTTCAGGGCTTAAGGCTAATGCAGAAAAATAACAATAGAGTTTAAGACCATTTACTGAAGATATGGAAGATATAGACATTTGCAAAAGACACTGAGAAAATATAAAGAAACTTACTTCTAAATATAAATATTAAGATCTCAACAGGGTTCATAGAATGGGAAGTCAGCTTTTTATTGGTATAAAAACAACAGTAAAACAAATCACTTAGAGTAAATAGTTTATGCCTTGAGCTATCTCCCCAAAACAAACATTCCATTTCCCATCTGACAAAGAATCAAATGACATTGTTTTGCTTCTAAACAGGATTATTTTTTCTAGGATCTATGAATGTTGGTGATTCCCTTCAGATGAAACCTATAAATATTGTTTTAGGAAGCTGATCTGGGAGTTTAAAGGAAAATATTTTATGCCAATAATCAAATTAGCTTCAATATGAAAGCTATACAAAAGAGGGAAATCTATAGCTCAGGCATATAGTTCAACCCTGTAGGCAATATTAAGACCCTAATTATTGTATAGGTTTTAATACCATTACTTAGATCAGTTTCTGCCTAGGGTAATAACAATTTAAACATTTCCTGTTTCATTCCTGTCTTGCTGTATTGTTGTTTTTTCCATTATTGCAGCTCAAAAATACTTGAGCTGTTTTAAAGATTAGTGTGTTGGCATAAAACTGCACATGCCTTTAAAAAGTATTTTCTTTAACCCTCAATCATGAGTTAGTATTTTAAAATTCAGTATGGTCAAGGGCCTTTAGCATCAAAACAAAATTTCATGGAACCTCATTAACCAATTAGTTATGATAGAAATGATATCATGCTGGGACATGAATATTCAACATTCATCACTATTTAAAATGCTAATATGCAAGATAAAAGTATGAGTATGTTTTTCAAATCATTTCCATTTAAATGGTAGTTATGGCCTCAAGTTTACATCATATCAGGTTTTATTATTATATAAATATCTTAAATATGATAGCTAGAATAAATTGTTTAAAAAGTAAAATAGTTAACAATGATTTCTCAGAAATATTTTAGGCTATCTTAACATGCTTACCAAGTAAAAGGCATATGCAGTGACTAACCCTCTGGAGGAAGAAGTCCATCCTGCCTGGTTAAACAGCATACCAGTGAAGTGAAAACTTAACAAGATTTCAACTCACATAGGACAAAGATCAATTTATCTGAGCCATGGATTGATCACACTAAGGAATGTTGTTTAGCACAAGTGAAATCAGGTCAGAGGGTGGAGGGAAATGTTATTCCCATTAAGCATTTATGAAATTAAATACAGTTTCCTGTTTGGGTCAGGTGTGGTAACCACCACACACTTGAACTGAGACTAGTAATTCTCTATCTGAAACGTCAGATTAAAGAACTGACAACAGATGTCCATTTGCTGCAATGCACAGAGTAATTATCAGACTGACAATTTGCTTTGCAAATGGAAAAGTAGGGAGAAAAAGAATTTTTGAGTTCACTGATTTTGTTGTCTGATTATTAACTGGCCTACAAAATGCTTGCAAAATGTTTAGTTCAAATAATTAAATATTACTTTCATGTGTCCTTAAATCACACCTTCTTTGGCATAATGTAAAGAACATGAAATCTCTGAAATGGCCAAATCTCGTTAGAATGCCAGCTCCTCTTCTAAGAAGGTGTGTGATCTTTGGAAAGTTGTTTAAAATATTTAAGTTTTGATTTCCTCATCTGTGAGGAAGAGCTAATAGTTATGACCAGTTCATGGGATTTTGTGTTTTTTAAATGGGGTCCTATACATAGAATAGTCAGACAAATGTCTGATATATGGTAAATCTGCACAAAATGTTTTAATTTTAATCTATACATTAATCTTTAGAATTACACTTAAAATTGGTTAGGTTGAGGACAACCTATGGAGAATGCTTATTAATGAGGATTTTTCATTACATCACAGCTTCTAAATGCTGAATGAGTCATGATGTTCATAGGCATACCTGTGCACGTGTGCATACACTGCCCCTCTTAAGGGGGTAGAAAGCTCTCAAATCTACTGCTTTTGGGGGTACTTTCTTCCTCCACACACATTAATTTTTATTAATAAAAATTAATAAAGTTATAAACCTTTTCTCCTGTTAATCTGCTTGTTGTCAGTTTGTTTCAGAGACCTAGCTCTGGCACCTAGGAAGATAGAGGTATCTTTCTGCCCCTATAGTACATATACATGCGTATGTTTTGTTCATATTTTATATATTATTATTATTTTTAAAGATTTTATTTATTTATTTATTTATTTATTTATTTGACAGTTGGAGATCACAAGCAGGCAGAGAGAGAGAGGAGAAAGCAGGCTACCTGCTGAGCAGAAAGCCTGATGTGGGGCTCGATCCCCGCACCCTGGGATCATGACCTGAGCCCAAGGCAGAGGCTTTAACCCGCTGAGCCACCCAGGCGCCCCTATGTATTATTTTTTATTACAAGGTACCTACCCCTCCTAAATTTTAGTATTCCTCATTACCAAATATTCCTAAACAATGTTGCACTTAGTTTTTGATGTTATCTATGAGTAATAATTTCCAAGTGGATGAAAGAGAGACATAGCCATCTAAGGAGACTATGTCAAAATCAGCCAGGAACTTTTACAGACTTCAGACATACACCTGCCCCCCTCCCCTCCCCACCACCCCCAGGCTTCTTCCTGCTCCCATCAAATTCCAACAACTCTCACCAACTATCCCAGTTCAGTTCACAAAAGGTTCTCTTTGCTAATGGAAGTGTATAGCCCAAGCAGAGGAAGAGAAAATACAAGCTGAAGACGACCACTACATAAATGTCCTCATCCTTCACAAAGGATACTAACTTGTGCAGGCTTGAAGACTAAAGAAATCAATTCCATGAGGCACCCAAACCTACCCTGTAAGGTTCAACTCAAAGGCCATCTGTTCAATGATGTTTTCCCAGGTGTCCCATACTCTTTTTGAAAAACCACAGATCTTTTGTATGGCATGACTCACTATCTACTATGTACTATAGTTCTTATGGTCATGATATCTTCCCTATGAGGCTTTTGTAGATTATAGATAATAAGTGATTGATGAATGGATGGGTGGATAAATGAATGAATATCAACAATCAACCTTTGAAATCATGTCTAAACTGCTTAGACAATCTTATGCCTCACACCTTTGTTCATGTTCTATTATAAAGATATTTGCTAATGAGCATTGACTCTGGACAATTTTTGATATTATGGGGGCTAGAATATAAGCTTGTCTTGGAGCTCTGGCTTTATCTCCTTGTCTGTGAAGCTCTTGTTCCACAGCCCTGGATGTCACTGCTGTGTTTCAAGATCCCAGGAATACCATATGACCTGAAATTGCATTTTAGCATTTTAGCATTATAGTAAGAACTCAGTGAATCTTCTAATTATGCAAATCCTTTGCTTTCCTAACATTTCAAGCTCCTAACACTCATGCTTGGCACATTGGGTATGCCCAGTGACTTTTGATTTTCTTCCTTCCTTTCTTATTTTAAACCATTTGAACCATGTTGGAACATATGTTTCAAATAAAAATTTTAAAACTACATGATTTCCTTAATTCTATCACTTAGATTGTTTTTATTTCTCAAAGAGAAAATTTAGAGTTACTTTGCATTATTCTTTTCAAGTTAGGAGTTTCCCTTATTGAAATCTGATTTATGGGTACCCCAAAACACCACAATTGTTAAGCACATGTGACTTTTTAAGACCCAGCACAAATTATGGACCATTCTGCTGTGAAAATTGTAAAGAATCTCAGATATTTAGAACTGAAAGAAAAAACTTCAAAGGCATTCCAAAACAGCTCTCTGTTCTTTTCACATAACGTCCAAAAAAACTATCACCCACTGCTAATGACTCTGCATGCCAGCCAATTTTCATCTACCACAAATGTATTCACTTACAGTTCCTTTCAACAGAGTTCTAAGTCTAATTTAGTGTGGCTTAATGGCTGAAGTCAAATGACTTTTTTACTTGGAAGCAGTTTGCACTACAGAGTTATCATAATCTACTCTGCTTCCATTTAATGGCAGGTACAAACATGAATTATGGTGGTAGTGTGGTAAGTTATTTGAGAGATCATCTAGGTCAGACCCTGTATTTTCCTCTGGGGAAACTGAGGCCACAAAATAGAATAAAGCAGTATCCTTTCCCTCTCGTCCACAAATCTGAAGTTAATTTTTCTCTGTATTTTTAAGTATATTTTAAAATTTAAAATAATTATTAGAAGTTAATAGATTGTACTATGTACAGGAACACAACACACATACACACACACACACACACGTGTACATGTGTGCCATGAATTCTTCAAGATCTTGGGATACTAGCATTGTCAGACCTTATAAGCCTGTGAATAAAAAGTATCACTCAGTGACAACATACCCAAATGTGGACATGTCCCTGCTGAATATGTAGGCTGAGCCAGGAAAATTATAGACCCCCTCCAATAAAAAAAAAAAAAGCAAGTGAAAGATCATCAACTTAGCTTTACCACACACACACACACACACACACACACACACACAGTGAAACCTTGATGAAAAATGCACTCAATACCATTAATATTGAAGACAATAGGAAGGAAAAAAACAAAAAAAAACAAAAAACCTTCCTCTCATTACCTCTACTCAATTCCTTCAGCAAAGGAGGGTCTTCAAGGTTTAAATATTGCCAATAGCAATTCAAGTTAAAAAAAGAAAGTGTGCCTGTTCCATTTTTATTCCGTCCAGGTTTGTTTTCCACATTTGCTTAGGGGCACTCAACACTCACTCTTTGAAATCTTCCTCTTTACTCTATTACTAAGCAGAATCATAAAGCAAAAATATTCATAAAATCTGATGTGAGAAAGACCTGGTTTTCAATACTGGTTTGGCCACTTACTAGCTATTTGATCTTAGATAATGTCCTTATCGCTATGCTATAGTTTCCATATGTATAAAATAGACTTGAGAATAATAACTCCTTTAGAGGATTGTCCTAATAAATGGAATCATATTAGATATTGACACCTCTATAGTATATGTAACATTTAAGTTTTTAAAAAATGTTTGCACTTCAGCCACTAAATCACACTAAAGTAAATTAATTTAGATATTCCATGTAAAGCATTTATAATACTAATTCCCCAATCAAGCACCTTAGCTAAAGTTATTTTTACCTCACATGGCTATTGTCAAGATGAAATAAGATAACATAAATATGTAAATTTCTGCGCACAGTACCTGGCACATAATAAGACCTCAATAAAAGCCAGCTTTTTCATAGCAACCTCATCACTAGCATTAGCATTACCTTTAATAATTCCTACTGCCAACTGCCTTCTCTTTATCTCCCCCCATCAAAGGACAGAAGAGCATCCTCAAGCAAACATCATATCTTCAAAAGACCATGGCACTCACAAAAATGTAGTAACTAGAGAAAATGATGGAATGAACAAAGGGGAAAAAAATAGCAGAAATGGGTATATATAGTGCCAAACTGAATCAGAAAGTTTCCAATTGGAGAAACAAGCTAGGAAATCTTCCTTGAGTGGAATTCAGGACTGGCCAATTTATACTCTACCTTAGTTCCTGTGCCTCTATGCAGAGCCAAAAACAGAGCATTTACCCACGCAAGTGAATTTATTGGCTCATGGCAGGAAACAATATACGAATGAGGTTAGCCCTCAAAAATTTTGTTAAATAAAATAAACAGCATGGTACTAGGGGGATCTAGGGAGATGAAAATCCCCTACAGTTTAATTAAATCAAGAACTGGTAAAGATCAGCTCAGCCTCTTTCCTTTTAATGCTATTGTTTTGTTTTTTGCAAATTTTGAAGCAGCTTGTTTTGGAAATTATAATTTATTCATCAGAGAGATATTGCAATAACATTACAGTATGCGAACCTATAGCTTTTCACTGTAAATTAAAAAATGCAAAGCACAGAAAATAAATATTACTTACATCTATAAAAACATATGCATCTTAACTATAAAAGGGGGAAGATAGATATCTGCAGCTGGCACTGTTTCATGTCCCAGTTTCTGAAGACAATAGAGAATGCCAAAGTCTACGAATTACCATATGTGAGTTCTTTTGCTCTGAAAAGTTTAGTTTACAAATAACTTATGCCTGTATTCTGTAATTTCCACTGAAGTTATTAAAGGTTGGGTCCCTAATCACATTCAAGTGACCAATGTTATAGAAATATGTGCTTGAAAGGTATTTTTCCCTTTTAAAAAATATTTTAAATATAGAAACATATAGAAATATATTAACATATAGATAGAAATATATACACGCAAAGGCATAAATATACACTATTCCCAAGTATATTTTTGTTATGAACTGGCGCCATCAGAGAACACTGTACCTTATTTAATTGTTTAAGTTACTATGGCATGAGTGCTTAAAACGTTGAAAGATATTTAACCATCTTAAAAGAAATCATTCTGAAATGTATTATGCATTCCTGCACCTTACAAAAGGAATCATCAATCAGTGGCGATTTTGCTCTTCTTTCAAGGCATGATCAGGGAGTGAGGTCACCTGTCAATGTGAACTCAATGTACAGCCTATCTGGTTGCTTAAACTTTTGATGGTACAAAGAACACAGAAAAAGATCAAGGATAACCTAAGTATGCTCAGAGTTGTATGCTGCTGTCTCCATTACTCCCTCAAAACTACCTTTGTTTTTTAACCACACGCAAGGTTTTTACTCTCTCCTGACCTCTTCATTGTTTCTGTCTTCTTTTTTTTTTTTTTTTTAAGATTTTATTTATTTATTTGACAGACAAAGATCACAAGTAGGCAGAGCAGCAGGCAGAGACAGAGGAGAAGCAGGCTCCCCGCTGAGCAGAGAGCCCGATGCAGGACTTGATCCCAGGACCCTGAGATCATGACCTGAGCCAAAGGCAGAGGCTTTAACCCACTGAGCCACCCAGGTGCCCCTGTTTCTGTCTTCTTACTACTTGTACTCTGTACTGCTTCCCAGCAAGTATTTTTCTCTCACTCCACACTCAGTGCCAACTATGAACGTTCGAACCTCTGCTGGACACAAATTACACAGCTGGAAACAATACAGACACATTCAGCCCTAACAAAGATTAAATTCTGCCTCTTTTGCATATGTTCTTGGAGTTGTTATTTTTTTTAATAATTCTCCAGTATAATTTCCAGCAAGTGTGATTCTAAAAATGTGATCACTTCTATTTAAAAATGTATTTATGATTTGTGTTGGGCAAAGTGAAATTTAGGCTCTCTTGGGTTCAACCAAAATGCTCACACATTTCTTTATTGATAAAGGAAACACCCATCTATAAAGCGCCAAGACTAGTGAATAAACACAACCTAGGAACACACGATTTTGAGATATATATATATATATATTTTTTTTTTAAGTAGTTACAACAAATAGCTTGCATGAAAACTTCAGGAGGATGCTGTCGATCTTATCTTGAGATAATGTGGAGTAATACTGGTACAATGGGAGACAGACAAGATCATTAATCAAGTGCAAAAAGGCTTCTTTGAATCAAAGACTTCGGGCCTAATCTCCTGTCGGAGACAAATTTTCCGAGAAAGGCTTTCAACAGGTAAAAATAGGAATATTTTTATTCACTTGTTTATTCAACCAAATTTTATTCAGTGCCTACCTTGAGTATTATAAAACAGGTATAAAATAAGAATTGTAAGAATAAAGAGGCAGTATGAGGGGATAGAGTGATGGGATGGTGTTTTATATCTGGTACTAATTTAATATTCAGAATTACAGTCTGAAGCAAATGAAGAAAGTTCTTTTAAGTCTTACATTAAAATGAGAAAACTAAGCCTCAGAGAGAATAACAGGAAGTAACAGATCCAGGACTAAGTCTTAGAATTCCCAACTCAGTCTTGTACTCATTTTATTACCCATCAAAATCTGATCCTGAGAAATTATACTTGTTTGAAGAGCTTTTTTTAAATAAAGCAAAATGTCTGGGAAGCCAGAAACTGATGTGTAGGCAAGCACTTTTCAAAAAATCTAGAAAGCAAAAACAACATCATAAATTTGCACTAATTAAAATGACGCTAAGTGTTCTCATTGCACAGACAAATGTGCCAGCCCACTTTTCTATTCAGTAATGGTCCAACATCTGAGCTATCATATTCTAAAAATCACTCTTAAAGCTTGCTATCTTCCCTTTTTCTGTCTTTACAGAACTTAGTAAAAAAGCACTTTATATAAACATAAATACATTTGCAATCTGTTCCCTGAACTCAGGAAATCTTTGTTATTAATACATTTGGTTTTTCACAATTTTTATTCATCCCTAAAGTGAACAACACATATACCTATTATTTACTATTAAATTATTTTCCACAGTCTTATTGCGGTATAGTTGACAAGTAAAATTATAAGAAATTTGAAGTCTGCAATGCAATGATTTGATATATGCATATATTATGAAAGCATTCCTCCTATTAAGTCAATTAACATATCTATCACCTCAGATGTTTACCTTTTGGTGGTGGGGGGATGGTAAAAACATTTAAGTTCTCTTCTCAGAAAATTTCAATTATACTATACAGTGTTATTTGCTATAGTCACCATGTTATGCATTAGATCCCCAGACCTTATTCACCATATAACTGAAAATTTATATCCTTTGACCAACCTCTCCTTATTTTTCCCTCCTTCCTCCACACCCCAGGTCCTGGAAACCATTTTTCTACTCTATTTCTAGGAGTTTGATTTTTAAAAAATATTTACAAATAAGGTAATACCATGCAGTATTTGTCTTTTGCTATTTGGCTTATTTCACTTATATTTGCTATTAAATTAACAACAGACATGTGGAGGTTCCTTATGTAAATTCTCAATATATAGTTAATAAAAGTTTGATACCACAAAACCAAGGACAGAAATCCTAAAACATTACTAAATCCTTAACCTCTTAAGAAAAGAATTCAGGGGCTCCTGGGTGGCTCAGTGGGTTAAAGCCTCTGTCTTCAGCTCAGGTCATGATCCCAGGGTCCTGGGATTGAGCCCCACATCAGGCTCTCTGCTCAGTGGGGAGCCTGTTTCCCTTCCTCTCTCTCTGCCTGCCTCTCTGCCTACTTGTAATCCCTGTCAAATAATAAAATCTTTAAAAAAAAAAAAATTCAAAGATCCTCTGTAAGCTAAGCTCTCAGAGAATGGAATGCTATAATCATTCCCCCTTTAAAGGCTCTCCCTAGTGCACATTAGAAGGAAGACAGACTATGAAAATTTCCTTCATTAGAAGAAAGATAGACCATGAAAATTTCCTTCAGTACTGATGGTATGCTTTCAACATCGCTCCCCTTCTTGTTCTATCAAATCGCATTTTGTGTTTTGTCTTGTATTGCCTGTGTTTACACCTGTCTGGTCAAACTTGATCAGAAAAGGAATTTACTGGAAAGATACTAGGTAGCTGGACTCACTCTACAACTTATCTCTAACTACCTGGCACCTTACCAAAAACTTCAATTTTAAGCTTGGTCAAGAACATCCATTTGGATCATCCTGAGTCCCAAGAGAAATGACAGGTTTCGGGGACAAGGGAGAGGGAATGTCTAGCTACCTCTGACTTCCATAATGGGAGATACAGCTCTTTTGCCAATATTCTATGGGATATTCTACAAAAGCAGTTGGATATAAGCAGAAAAATAAAAACATTTTAAATCCTAGCCAATACCTACTGTAACATACATTTTTTTCCTCCCAAAACTCCGAGCTTCTAGAGAACAATAATCTTCCTCATTGTTCCTAGCACCTTATCTGGTACAAAACATGCTCAATAAATATTTGGTCTCAGCACATTATTCAACTTTAAACTCTTTAAGGTCAAAGAGCTTATTTCTAAATCACCTCGTTCTCTATTCAGTGACAAATGCCAAGTCATCTATTATCTGTACTTCTTCCTCTTATTATTTAGTAGGTGACCCCATCCATTGACACTATCTTCCTTTAACAATTTTCCTACTCATTCTAATCCATCTTCCCACCTACCACCAGAGTGATCTTCCTAAAATAAAAATCTGCTTAAAATCCATCATAGCTATTGACTACCATAGAAAGATTGCCTGTGTTGAAAGCACAAGAGGATATCACACCTTCATGTTTTAATTCACAGCTCTTCCTTCCCACAATCTCAACACCCTTTCCTGTGACAGGTGCACACTCATTTCCTGAGACAGTTTAAGCTTCAGTCACTTTCCCATCCCCATTCAGCCCCATCTTCCATTCAAGAACAGTAACAGCCCTCTGATCTCACAGAATTTTGAAACCTGTAGTAGTCAATTAGCCAAAAATACTGGTTAAAGCATGAAAACATTAAACAATAATTAACAACTTTATAGCTTAACTTAAAGTTTATGAAAATGCATTCATTGGCTATTCAGTTGATATAAGGACCAAGGTTTTTTTCCTTTGCATAAGAATCTGTTGGTTGGAGGAGTTTCAATTCACCTTTCTAGAATTAACCACACCCAAATTGCCTCTCTGTGATTTTGTTTTAGTTTCTTTAAAGTGGAATGAGAATTTAAGACCTCTGCAAAGCAAACTAAGCCCAAAATCTTGCTGGTTTTGTCTAGTTTTCTTCCAAACTCTTGTTCTCATCTTGTTCATTTTAAATTAGATAACTTTTTTTATATGGCTAACTTTTTAAGAGGCTTTCGAAAATATTAAACTTAGTTTTTGTATATACAATAACTCTTTCATACTCATATTTTATTAGTTTATTTAATATTTAATTAACTTGTGTAATTACTATATAGAATTACAACTGCCTTAAACAAGTTTGGGAAGAATCACAGCAGATTCTTGGCAAGCATAATGTTCATCTGGTGGTAGCAGAGGGCATTGCATATACCAGAGATTCTCTTAGTAGCTGTGAGGGTTCCATGAGCCATAGGCACCCTGTGTGTTACCGGTAACAAAATTGAGCTCAACTGACTTAAAGAAAAATAGGAAATACGTAGGCCCAGAAAATGATGATGCAGTACTAGTGCTTCTTTCAGCTGTGATTTGATGCAGTTTGAAACAATGTCATCTAGATTTGGTTTTTGTGTGTCTCAGCTGTGCTTTCCTCTGTGAGTAAGCTGCTTTTTCATGGTGCATCTCTTTTTGCTAGCAAAAAGGCTACATGGCTCTAACCTTTGTTTTCCTACTCCCATATTCAGCAGAAGGAAGACTCCAGTTAAGTTTACCTAAAAGCTCCAAAAATGGTCTCTTGTATCTTATAGTTCTGACTGGGTCACATGCCCATCTGTGAACTGGCCTCATGACTGAGAAGGTGGACTTTGTTTATTGGATTAAGCCAACAGGGGTTCCCCTAACTCCACAGTCTGTCCAATGTTGGGCATAAGATCAATTCTATCAACCAGTGATAATGGAGGAGAGCTGGCTTTCAATAGAAATTTGGGTCTGTTATTAAAAGAAAGACACTGGGTTCTTAATTGGCAACCTCAACCTAAAGTCTCGGGGTTTATCATTATTTTAGGCTTAGGCTTGACTATGGAGAGTGACGGTAGACAGGAAGTGCCCTCAACTAGACTTAATCTAATCAATCTGTGCATGAGGAAGACAAAGAAGGAGAGCAGGGCATAGCTCCCTCCTCTTAGGGTTAGTACTTCTAACAGGATTTCCCAGACACTAACTAATCTTTAAGCGGAGGAAAAGGGAAAAGAGATAGGCAGGGAGTTGCACAGGTAGTAGTGGAGTGGAGAGTGGGATAAACATTTCCCCTCCCCAGCACAAAATTTTTGGATTACTTTTCTCTGATTTTGTTTAAATTAAAAATTAAAATATCAGTACTTTGAAATAGTTTTTCTTTATTTGTTGAATTTTAAAGTAGAAAGAACAGGGGCGCCTGGGTGGCTCAGTGGGTTAAGCCGCTGCCTTCGGCTCAGGTCATGATCTCAGGGTCCGGGGATCGAGTCCCGCATCAGGCTCTCTGCCCAGCCAGGAGCCTGCTTCCTACTCTCTCTCTGTGCCTGCCTCTCTGCCTACTTGTGATCTCTCTCTGTCAAATAAATAAATAAAATCTTTAAAAAAAAAAAAAAGTAGAAAGAACAGATTATTGTGTTTTTCTTTAAGACTTTAATTTCTGGAGCAATTTAAAATTCAATTTTAAATTTAAGTAAAATTTAGAAGAAGGCTCAGGGATTTCTCAATATTCCCTGAACACACACAGCTTTCTCCATTATCATATCCCCCACCAGAGTGGGTCATTTTCTTATAATTGATGAACCATAGTTTACATTAGGATTCACTCTTGGTGTTGCCCATTCTATGGGTTTGGACAAATGTATAATGTTTATCCATCATTAAGGTCTCAGAGAGAGTATTTTCACTGCCCCCAAATCCTCTGTTCTTTGCCTACTCATCCCTCCCTCTCAACCCCTAATAACCACTGATCTTTTTACTGTTTCCATAGTTTTACCTTTTCTAGAATGCCACATAATTGGAATCATATAGTATATAGCCCTTCAGATGGGTTTATTTCATTTAGTAATATGCATATGAAATTCCTTCATGTCTTTTCATGGCTTGATAGCTCATATCTTTTTAGGGGTGAATAATAAATACTTCATTATCTAGATGTACCACAGTTTATTTACCCATTCAGGGATTGTTCCACAATAAATTTAATATTTAGGAGCTTCAAATAAGTTGTTAAATATATTGTTTATGTAAGTAATTTTCTGATGGTTTTTTTTAAATTATTTTTTTTAATAAACATATAATGTATTTCTATCCCCAGGAGTACAGGTCTGTGAATCGCCAGGTTTACACATTTCACATCACTCATCATAATATGTAAGTAATTTTCTGGATCTTATGAATACAATAACCTAAAATATAAGAATCTTAGTATCTCTAAAAATATTCATTAAAAAATCCAAATTATTATAAAACTAACCTGTATCTCCTTTCTATGAATCCTACAGCAGTCACAGCACACACACACATACACACACACACACTACTATGCACATTTTATCCCTGGGCCTTTAACCTTTAGATATATGAAGCAAATCTACTCTGATTTAACTCCTTTATGTGAAACAAGAGGATATTTAGGTTGCATTGTATTCAATGAGAAAAGAAGTCACCTGCTGCTATTTTGATAGCCTCAAATAACACTGGTTATCATAAGAAAGAGGTTGTAGAAGACATACTTTTATTTTCTTCTGGCAAGGAGAAGCAGGAACAATTCAAGAATCTTCCCACTCACATACTGCTCTATATAAGGAAGAAAAAGTACATTTCATAAGGAAAAAATTTTGCTTTGTTAATATGTAAAATATAATGTCCTAGTCCCTGTAGAGTTCAAATAATATGCAAAATATGAACAATCTATTAAAAATTCATAGTTAATTTTCAAAATCACAGACAAGCACAAGCTGAGGAAAAGCAAGAAAAGCAAAGGCATGAAATCACACTTCAGATTCACTCAGGACTGCCAAGGAACACTTCAGAGAGCTCATGGTAACTGAGCTATCTCCTGGCAAGGAAACCCTTGGCAAGGACACCAAGCTAGTGATGACGAGGAAAGAACTGCTTCTATGCCAGCCCAACCTCTCACTTTCTCTGTTTGGTATGTGAATAGGAGTTCAGAGCCATGCTGATGGCTCAGCTGGTGCTACCAAAGCTCTCTTCTCCCTCCTGATCTGTCTGCCTGCACCACACAACACCAACAATCCAGAACTCCCAAGACTTGCTAAATTTTCTTAAGGCCTTTGGCATCATGGAGACCAGAAGAAATTCTCATCTCTCTGAACTTTGAGAGGTCATTCCAAAACTAAAGTTATAAAACTAAATTTTATATTCAATTTTACAGACAAAGGCTCTCATGTTAGAAAGTCACCGTTAGAGAACTTAACATTTCTTTTTTTACAGTGATTTAAAAGAAAAAACTGAAGAGGATGAGTCTCTACTGGCAAAAGTTTAAGAAAAGTTCTAAGCCTGAAGATCATACTTAATAGAAGACTTAGAGGG
The DNA here is from genome assembly GCF_020171115.1 of Neogale vison. Classification (NCBI taxonomy): domain Eukaryota; kingdom Metazoa; phylum Chordata; class Mammalia; order Carnivora; family Mustelidae; genus Neogale; species Neogale vison. Next base: position 78,058,535 of record NC_058093.1, read on the forward strand.
GTTTCTTTGAACGGAAAGTATCTAAGAAATTCTGGAGAAAGAGAGAGATTTGGGAGTAGGGAGAGAGTTGTGACAAATCATTTATTTATTGTAAAGTCACTTGAGCTTGTAAATCTATTAAATACTTCAGGATACTTCTTGAGGGTGTTCAACTTCACTTTTAATCAAATAGCAAAAATTCTTATAAAAGTGAGTACTCTTATTTTCCACTGATATGACTTCCTTTCTAGTAATAGTCAGTTATTAAAGAAATAACAAATTTCCTTTCAGTTCAAAAGATGCACAATGTTCAGAACAACTAGGTAGGATGTGAAGCAAAAGGAGCCAATTATTTTTAAAGCCAAACTTCAAAAAAGTTTAATGATCCAGAAATACCACATTCAGAATCACCCTTCACATTCAGAGTATAACAAGTTTTTAAAACATTGTAAAAATGATACTTAAAAAGAAAATAATCTAAAGACCAAACTTCATTATTATCTACAAAAATATCAAGCTTATCTCAATTTTTCTAGTTTGTTATTGTCTTTTGAATCTTTATACAGGTAGAGGAAGTATCAAGAACTGAACTGGCATCCTGGATGTAAAGGAAAAACTATCTGCTTTCACATCCTAACCTTTTATAAAAGGTCATTTTGTGGAAGCTATAAGGCTAAGTCCTGCACCCAATTTTGTGAATCAGTTAAATTCTAAGACTTCAACACCTCAAGTGGGTGCCTAGATGGCTCAGTTGGTTAAGCAATTGCCTTCAGCTCAGGTCATGATCCCAGGGTCCTGGGTTTGAGTCCCACTTTGGCTCCCCCTGCTCTGCAGGGAATCTGCTTCTCCCTCTCCCTCTGCTTGCCACACCCCCTGCATGTGCTCTTTCTCTCTATCAATAAATACAATCTTAAAAAACAAAAACAAAACAAAACAAAACAAAAAACCCTCAAGAAATGTCTCCCAGGGGCACCTGGATGGCTCAGTGGGTTGGGCCTCTGCCTTCAGCTCAGGTTGTGGTCCCAGGGTGCGGGGATTGAGCCCTGCATCAGCTCTCTGCTCACTGGGGAGCCTGCCTCCCCCTCTCTCTCTACCTGCCTCTCTGCCTGCTTGTGATCTCTGTCTGTCAGATAAATAAATAAAATCTTTAAAAAAGATTTTATCTTTTAAAAAAAATCTTAAAAAAAAAAGAAATGTCTCCCAAAAGAGCTTTTGGCCACTTTATGTAAAGCAGACCCACCAGCTTATTTCCTATTCCATTCTTTATTTCCTTTAAGTCACTTACCATTTCATGGAATTATCTTGCATACTTACTTTCTAGCTCTTTAATACTTGTTTCCACCACCCAGAAAGAAGGCACTATTTTGCATATACCCTTTTGCCTTCATCTGTGTATTCCTCCTGCTAACCATAAAGACTGATACACGGAGAGCACCCAAAAAAAATGTTGACTGAATGTTTAATTAAAGAGTAAGACTGAAAGATTACCAAACAAAAGTAATAAATGTGTGTACTTTTTTTCTACCTCTTCTTTTTGTTTCATTTTTCTTAGAGAATTATCTGGGTTGCTTAATTTAGCATGACCTCAGTTTATTTGTTTATTTGGATTAATTTAAGACCATGATAAAGAATCATGGTGAAAGCTACAGGAAGGGATATGTTTGGTTCATAAAGATTCCACTAATAATAACTTACTAGGAATCTGGCCTCATCAGATATTTCAAATTTAGCCTAAGTTTTATTTACGAAATCCTAGCTGAGTAACCAGTTTTGCATTTAGTCAAATATACTGTAAATGTCTATATCTAAGAATGCTTGCATCTTTCCCTTGCAAATATACATGCTATAGAATTGGAATTCAAGTAACTAAAGTATATTTTGATTAAAGAATTTAAAGTACTGTTTTCGAAAACTTTTAATAGCTTATATGATCCATTGAGAAGCTGTAAAATTCATACATAATTCCTAACAAATCACAGGAATTACTAGTATTTTTTTAAAGTTGAAAAATAGATCCTCTTCAGTTTAGAAAGCATTTTCTTTATTCTTTCTTTTGTCAGTATGATGGTTGGGAATAGCGTCATCTATATTACTTCATGAACATTAACCTTAAAGCCAGTTTTATGCAATTTAAAGCAATAATTTTTTACCTCATTAAACAAGTACATATATTCTGGTTTCATGTTTGCTGAATGGTGTTATCCACAGACAAACACAGAAGCTATTCCTAACTATTCCCAAAATCAAGATTATTACACTCTTTAAAAAAATAAATTTGCAGGGGCACCTGGGTGGCTCAATCAGTTTAGCATAGTATTCTTAATTTTGGTTCAGGTCAATATCTCAGGATTGTGATAGAGCCATCCCAGTCTCTGTGCTCAGTGTGTCTGCTTGAGATTTTTTCCCTTCTTCCTCCTCCTCTGTCACTCCCCACCCTGTCTCTCACACACACTCTCTAAAAAATAAGTAAATAAACAAATAAGCAAACACTTCAAAATAATTAAATAAATAAATTTGCAGAATCAAAATTTTTTCAATGGCCCTAATAAAATCTTGGCATATGCATTTTGATAGTGAATCATATTCATTCATTAAATAAATGGTTCATTCTTGTGTCTCTAGTGTCTAGAACAATGCCTAGAAAAAGTATATGACAGAAATAATTTGCATAAGTAAATAAAAGTAACATAAATATCTGTTGTACTAATCGTAATATGATAAGGTTTATGGTTATCTAGAGAAAGAATTTTGAGGTGTTGCCCAAACCTTATTTCTTTTCTATCCTGCCAATTCCTTCTCTCCATGATCTTGAAATGTGTTGTCACTTCATAGTAGCTTTAAATCAGTACCTTTCTGTTTGTTCCACAACCTTTGACCTGACCTGTCTCCTCAGGGATACCTCAGCCTCTTAATTTTTATACCTGTCACAATTTCATCTTCCTCCCTTCTACTTAAAGATGTCAGGTTTATCTTCCTTAGACCACATTTTCTTCTCAAGAGTTATCTTCCAGGTGCGCCTGGGTGGCTCAGTTGGTTAAGCAAGTGCCTTCAGCTCAGGTCATGATCCTGGAGTCCGAGGATTGAGTCCTGCATCGGGCTCCCTGTTCAGCAGGGAGTCTACCTGTCCCTCTGACGCTCTCCCCTCTCACGCTCGCTCTCTCTCTCTCTCAAATAAATAAATAAATAAATAATCTTTTTAAAAAAATGCTATCTTCCTAGGAACCTAAAAGTTTTCCTATTTCTTACCAGATAAAACTCAAATCCTTCAGACTAAGACAGAAAAATTCTAGATCTGAGTTCTTATTTCTATTTTCTCCTACATAAAATTTTTGACATTGATGAATTTATGCCACTTCTCTAGACTTCAGAAATTAAGCAGCAGCTCAACCCTATATCAGTTAAAGCACAAAAGTAGAAATCTAACAGGTGTGTTGGTAAAATAATCAGTGAACCATCTGGATTGGTATGAGAGGTGAGGATGAAAATAAGACAAAATGGGAAGTTGGAAACTTGGAAAAATGAGAAAAAAGAAGACTTAAAATGTTAGAGAGTTATGTACTTCATTTTATAAAACAGTAGGAAGTCATTGAATATTTTTGAGGAAGAGGTAAGTATTATTCATATTCATCACTCTAGTTTCAGGAATGGGTTCTTGAATAAAGCATCTGAAAAGTACACACAATGGGTTCATGGTACAGGAGGTAAAAATCTTTGGTCAGGGTTGTAAATCAAGTCATTGAGTTGTAAATCAATTAACTTTTAAATTTAAATTTGTTAGATAATCAATTTGTGTACCGTGATTTATTTATTATTTACTCAGAGTTGAAATTTAACTTCAAAATGGAATTGGAGAAAGAAAACAGGTGGAGACACAATTAGATAAAGGTTTTCACATAGGGTCTCCTATGCACAGGTCTCAGCAGCCCTGCCATGGATGTGCAAAATTCTTTAGAATCAAGAAGTTGATCTTGCCACTAATTTCCATATGGTAGGTCCTTCAGGTTTTATAGCTTTCTCTTTCCTCCTAACTAGTTTCTTCTTTCTGCTAATGGGAATCCTTATTCTTGAACCATGGTTTTGATGACTAGAACCCTTAAAACAACCTAACTCTGAGCTGGCCAGAAGGGACAAAAGAAGAGTTCTCGGATTTGTCTATTGAGCTGTTAGACTCACCAGGCTAAAAGGGCAGCTAGAGATTAAACCACATGCATACTTCCTGTATCTGAAGGGATGGAGGTGAAGAAAAATAAACGGAGGGAGGAAAAGTAAAGGATGGAGGGGGGATAGAAAGAAAGTTACCCATCAAGGATGAAAAAAGAGGATCTCACTACAGATTCTACAAATATTAAAAAGATAGTAGGGGAATTGCAAAATAATAAGGGGGATATTGTGAACAAACTGTGTGCCCACAAATTTGACAACCTAAATGAAAGAGGGAAATTCCTTTAAAAACAAAGAAAAAAGAAACAAACATTTTTTAAAAATTGCACAGCCAATATTAATTAATAAGCTGCATTTATAAATAAAAATCTGCCCCAAAAGATAACTCTAGATCCAGATGACTTTAATGGCAAATTCTATCAAAGACTTGAGGGAAAAATAATAGCTATCCTGCACAAACTATTTCAGAGAAAAATCTTCCCAATTTATTTTTTTAAGCCAAAATTACCTTGATTCCAAAGCCAGGCAAAGATAATAAAAGAAAAGACAACTGTAGACCAATATCTCTGACAAACATACACACAAAAATTATTTTCAAATATTATCAAGTAAAATATAACATTATGTAAAAAAGGTAATATATAATAACCAAGAGGTGTTTATCCCAGGAATCCAAGGTTGATTTAATATCTGAAAACCAGTCAACATAATTCACCATTTAATTTAATAAAGGGAGAAAAGCATAAAGTTATTTTAGCACATACAGTGAAAGCATTTAACAAAACTGACCACCATTTCATGATTAAAAGCTCACAGAAGACTAGAACTAAAAAGGAATGTCTTTAACCCAATTAAGAGCTCCTATGAAAAAGTCTGGCTAACATCAAACTCAGTAATAAAAAGCTAAATGCTCCTAGATAAGATCAGGGAAAAGGATTTGTGCTCTCACTAATTTATTTAACTTTGTACTTTAAATCCAAACCAATGCAATAAACTAAGAAAAAAATTAAAAATATTAAGAAGTAAAAATGTTTTTATTATAGACAACATGATAGTGTATATAGAAAATCGCAAGAAATCCATAAGAAATCTATGAAAACTAATAACTGAATTCAGGCAGGTTTGCAATAACTAAGGTCACTATTAAAAAAATGCATATTTTAATTTTTTAGGAATAAAAATGTGAAAAGAAATTTAGAAAAAGCTGCATTCACAAAAGCATAAAAATATATAGGAAAAAATTTTAATGAAAAGAATTGTAAGATTTTACACTAAAAATTACAAAATACTACTGAAAGAAATTAAACTAGACTGAAATAAATAGGGAGCTATACCATTCTTTTTTAAGCTATTAAAATGTCAATTCTCTCCAAATTAATCTCTAGACTTAATGCAGTCGTAATCATAATCTTTACTGGGATTTCTGAAGCAAACCAACAATATAAATTAAACATTTATATCAAAACTTGAATGACTAGAATAGCTAAAGCAATCTTGGAAAAAAGAGAATAAGATTGTAGTATTTAGACTATCTGTTTTCAAATTTTAATATAAAGTTGCAATAATCAGGACATTGAGATATTGGCATAAGGATAGATATATAGGTCAATGAAACACAATAGAAACTTCAGAGACAAACACACTTCAATTGATTTTGTCAAAGTTACTAAGATAATTTAATAGGAAATGACAGTCTTTTCAAGAAAGGGTGATGGGAAAACTGACTATGTGGGGTAAAAATTAGTACTAACCATTACCTCACATAACACACAATAAAGTCAGCTCAGGGTAATTGTTCCTAAACGTAAGAGCTAAAAGTATTACAACTCTATTTAAAAAATAAGAGAAAATTTTCATGATATTGGGTGAGTACCAAAACATAAACTGTAAAAGAAAACAATTGGTAGAATAGATTTCATCAAGATCAAAAACTTCTGTTCTTTAAAAGATGGTAAATTGGGTGTCTGCGTGGCTCAGCAGGTTAAGCCTCTGCTTTCATCTTAGGTAATGATCTCAGGGTCCTGGGATTGAGCCCCTCATCACATCGGGACTCTCTGCTCAGCAGGGAGCCTACTTCCCGCTCCCCCTCTGCCTGCCTCTCTGCCTACTTGTGACCTCTCTCTGTGTCAAATAAATAAATAAAATCTTTAAAAGACAGTTAATAAAACAAAAATCTAGTCACAACTGTAAAAAATTTTGTTCTGCAGTCCACATATCCAACTAAGAGTTTCTGTCCAGACTATATAACGAATTCTTACAATTCAGTAATAATTTTTAAAAAATCAAAATTGGACAAAATATTTAAACAGTCACTTCACAAAAGAAAACATATGAATGACTAATAAGCATATGAAAAGATTCAGAATGATCACTAGTCATTAAGAAAGCATAAATTAAAACCACAATGTGATACTACTACATACCCACCAGAACGGTTAAAATTAAAAAGATTAAAAATAACAAGTATAACAAAAATCTGGAGCAAGTGGAAGTCTCATATATTGCTGGTAAAAATATAAAATAATACAGCCACTTTGGAAAGCTATATGTCCATATCTTACAAAATTGAATAAACATTAACCATGAAACCTAGTAATTTTCTCCTGGGTTTTTACTCAAGGAAAACAAAGATGTGTCCACATACAAGCTATATGTAAATGTGATAGAAGTTTAGCTATTATTCATAGTAGTTAAAAAGGGGAAGAAATCCAAATGTCTATCAACTTATGGACGGATAAGAAAAGTTTACTATATTACATACAACATACCAATAAAAAAGAATCAAATATGAATACACACAACATTATGGATGAATTTAAAAACATTTGCTAAGTACAATAAGTCAAATCGAGAGACTATGTATGCATAATTTCATTTACATAAGGTTCTAGGAAATGCAAAACTATATGGACAGAAAGCAGATCTGATTTTGCCTCTGGCTGGGGGTGGAGAGAGAACAGATCTGCTGGCCTTATTCAAGTATAACCAGACAGGAGGAAGTTTTTTAAGTTGAGAGAACCATTGTACATCTTAATGTCATGGTGATTTCACAATTGAAGAAAATTACAGGGGCTCCTGGGTGGCTCAGTGGGTTAAGCCTCTACCTTCAGCTCGGGTCATGATCTCAGGGTCCTGGGATGGAGCCCCGCATCCGGCTCTCTGCTCAGGGGGGAGTCTGCTCCCCCCCACCTCTGCCTGCCTTTCTGCCCACTTGTGATCTCTCTCTGTGTCAAATAAATAAATAAAATCTTTTTTTTAAAATAAGATAATTACAACAAACTATATGCTTAACATTGATGGGTTTTATTATAGGTAAACAAAACAAGAAATGAAAAAGTCTATACTAAGGCAAACATCACTATATTGTATCACAGGTCCTAATCATGACCTCTCTTCTCCACAAAGAAGTGCCATTTATACATTCCAGGAATAAAAATTTAGGTAACCCCCTCCATTCTCTACACAATTTAAATGGGTCTTGCAAGACCCTTCCCAGACCTCACCCACTTATATATATATATATATTTTTTTTTTCAAAGATTCTGGATCGGAGGACAGTGTCATGGTAATAATTTTCTCAAAGTGAAATCTTCAATGTTCAGTTCAACTCAATTCTCCAAGTAGGAATTGAATAGTTACTCTCTATCAGGGGTTATTATAGGAATAGCTATTTAACAATTAACAAGAAGACAGTCCTGCTTTGGGGGAACTTTAGAGTTTAGTGAAAGGCAAAAATAAATTTTAATGAAGACGTGATAAGTGCTGTGATCTTGGTAAATAAAAACGGGGCTGTAGAAGACACATTGGAGGTGTTCTGAACCCAGCTTTGCGGTCCAGAAAGCCTTTAGAGTTGGATTCATGTTAAGTGAGACCTGAAGGATGAGGAGTCAGCTTGGTGAAGGGAGGGTAGCTGCAAGAGACAGTACACACCGTCCACGGAAGTGCAAGTAGGAAATATAAAGGGATATATTCACGGAGTGAAGAGAGTCTCTATTGTGTTATAAAGCACTTAGAATAAAAGGTTTTGTACATGGCACATTAGGCTCAATCTGGTGGGAGATGACATTTGACTTCACATTTTTATAGAGATACTATGACTATTTTGATACAGCAATTTGTTTTTCATGAATTACCTTGTCTGATTTCTAAGTGATTTTTGTTCTTGAGTGCTGCATGTAGGTGGAATAACATTTCAGTTAAAATTATATACACTTATCTAAAAAACAGAAAGTAGGCAAATGACAATCTTCACAATTTAGTGAACTGAATTTTCAAAGTGGTTTCATGGAAATCAATTTGCTTTACAGACCAATACATTTAGATTCAGAGCAAAAATATTCTCGAACACCAACAGCTGAAATCCATAGTCATGTGGTTTAGAACAATTATAAAAATTATAATAAAGTACGTTTCAATAATTATTCATTGAATAAAAGAGATAACATGCTACAAAGGTAATACTTTCAGGCAGATGAAAAACAAGAGCAAGAAATTTTCCCAAAGCCTACAGAAGTGACCTCATCTAGTCCCACAACCATTAGAAGTCCCCAGAACTCTTTTAATTCCACGGTACAATTACTGGCTGTTATCACAGGAAGTCCAACTGAAATAAAACAAAACAAAAAGCTCCCTTTAATCTGAATCGTGACTCTTCAAATCTGGGCTAAAATGAGACCAGCCTTTGAGTATAGGATGAAAAGTAAAGTGAAAGTCATCAAACTGTTTTTTCCCCAAGACATGCCAACCTAATTCTTCATACATATTAAGATGTTATGTACCGCTCACTACTAGGTTGTACTGTACTCTGAGAAAAGAATTTTTTAGGTTGCCATTTGCTTCTTTTTTAAGAACACTTTTTTTGTTGAGTTTTTTTTTTTAACAGGAAAGAAATTATCACACTGTTCAGTGTTCCAACTCTTCAGTGAATATCAATAAGAAAGTCAATGGCTCAGGAATGTGATTACAAAAAAGAGTTTCATGAGACACTCTTCTTCCCAAACTTCCTTTTCTTAAAATCTATTTAAGAACTGAAAAAGTCTTCTTTAATATAAAAACCTACCTTTAGTATCCAGATCTATAAGCTTCCTCAATGCAAGCAATTGATTAATGCATTTATATTGTGAACCTATTTTGTGTAGAGTGATAAATAAGCATATAGACATATATTTACTTGGGTCTAGGTATTTACTATCATGAAAATCTTATTTTTTCACTTTTGTTAGGATAGGCTTTTTTCTGAATGGGGAAAAATGTCTTTGTAAATTTTTCTATCGAAGGAAAGGACCAGTAGGAGTGTTTCACATAATGTACACAGCAACATAAGCTATTCAATTCTCTAAAGGACTTAGGAGTAAATTTGCTGAAGAAGCTAAATGTTGCCCTAGATGTAGTAGAGCATGGACTTTGGGGCCCAACAAAATGCACTAGATTTGAATTTTGATTCCATTCATAATTAGCCATATAATCTTAAGATCTTAAGCAAGCAACTTAACTATGAATCTTGACCTTTTTACCTGTAAAATGTGCATCCCTCTTTTCAAGGATCTTGTGAAAATTCAATGAGAGTATTACGAAGCTCAAAGTAGTTGCTTAGTTAGGTGAGTTTTCTTGGTGACATAGAAAGGACACATAAAGCTAGCACTTTTCCTCAATAAGATAGAAAAGGGAAATTATAGAATATAAGGATAAGTACATATATATATGCCCTAATAAGAAAACTTAAGATTTCTTGTTGTTTACAAAAAATGGAGGAAGGGGACAGGAATTTCCTAAAGTGATGCTATCATCTCTTGTTTACATGAAGACAACATGGAATTCCAAGAGAAAAATAAAAGACAATGATGTGGACAATTGGGTTCAGGCAATCAGAAATAAAGACTCCCTCATAAAGGGGAAGATAAATTCCTCTGCAATTTCTTCTATGAACAACTGGAAATGGACAATCTCTGATAGAAAAAAGTCATTATTCCTGGAATCATTCTGGGGTATTTTTGAACAACACTTTAAGAGGTAGTTCTTTGTGATTGCCTTTGGATGGCTTCTTCTCCAACCTCAAAGACTTGTCTACAGCTTCTTAAAAAGGAAACTGAAAGCTTAGACTCTTTAAGAAGCCAAAAGAGGGGTGCCTGGCTGGTTCAGTCAGAAGAGTATGAGACTCTTGATCTTGGGGTTGTGAGTTCAAATTCTACATTGGGTGTAGAGATTACTTAAAAATAAAAACTTTCAAAAAAAAATGAAGCCAAATGAAAAGATTGAACTTCCTCCTACTTCAATATGCATGACAACAATAGTTTCCAAGAATGGGATGACTTAGACATCAGCAATGTCAAGATGAGACCCCAGAAAAAAGATCAAGGTCAGCATCAAAAAAGGCAGATGGATGCCGTGAGGGGGCAGAGCATTGATTAGCACCACTGATCAAGACAAGACTGGATAGGAGAAGTTAACTAACACTAAATGATTCTTCACCCTTCTGCCCTATCCCACCCCCAAACATACCTGATGTTTTATGAAGAGTATCTCATTGAAGAGAATGAATGTATAAACTGAGATAGGATTTGTAATCCAAGCAACCCCAAAGGGCTGGAAATTTGGGTCAGACTATATTGTCTTATCATTTCCATTATTACTTTGGTATTTTGTATTACCAACACATCATAGGAGAGCTAAAGTTACAATTTTTGTGACTGAAATTATTTTACATCATTTAGAAAAAAAAATACTGGCTATTCAGTCTTTCTTTCATCATTATATGAGTACCACAAAATGCTTTTCAAACACACTAGATCTTTTTCTCAACTCCATTTAATGAAGTTAAGGTACAATTCCATTTTACTTAACTTGCTAAAAGTGTTTTATGAGCTTCCTCAGACTATATATTTAGAAAAGAGCATTATGAAAGGAAGTAGGGCTTTTCTTTTATCCTTAAAATGTTTGCTTCCTAAAATGTTATACAATAATATTTCTGCTAATTCAGTATTATCCTTCAGATAACATGAGGTATCAAGAGGTATCATAAGGTAACAAGAGGTAGGAAGCTCTACCTCTTTGTGCATTTAAAGTTTCAGGAGAAAAGAACCAACTTCCTTATTTTGTCATCAAAAGAACACAGCAAAAGTTAAATTTCATCTATGAGCTTAAAAGAAACTAATATTGAAAGGGTTATTCTAATACTAATACTGTATTTTCTTTTTTTTTTAAGAGGATTTTATTTATTTATTTTTCAGGGAGAGAAAGAGCACAAGCAGGGAAGCAGCTGGCAGAAGGAGAAGCAGACTCCGCACTTGGCAAAGAGCCAGATGCTAGATTCGATCTTGAGACTGTGGGATCACAACCTGAGCCAAAGACAGATACTTAACTGACTGAGCCACCCAGGTCTCCCACAAATTTTCTTTTAAAGGCAAAATATTGGACAATAAATGTGTAAGTTCTATACTCATAGTTTGATGAACTATTAATTAGCATAAATTGTTACAAATTAGTGTTACCCATTTTAAGGCTGAATTCATGAGGCACACATTATTTTGATTAATATACAGCACATTGCTATGCTGCCTGGGGCATCTTATTTAAATGAATTTCAAAATTAACCCTGATTTAATAAAAATTAATTCAGAATAGTGCAAGAGAGCAAAGGTGAAATCAAACATCAGAACTGAATAGCTTATATTTTCTAATTTTCAGTCATCTAATTATTTCAAAAGAGACTTGGGCCAATTTGCCAAAAGAATGAAGATATAGAACCAGAGTATTTTAACATGAAAATGAAAATGTCAATAATAAAAGTGATCAAGAGGTAGTAATTACATAGAGAAATTTCAATTCTTAATTTGGCTAAAGCTTTGTGAACAAAACAGAGCTCTAAGCTTCCAGCTGAGGTAAAGAGGGAGATATTATGCATTACACATAACTCATTTCACCTCATAAAAAGAATATATATTTGAATTCTGTTAGGAACTTGTCACATGGGTTATTATATAAGGACAGCAAAGAGCAAAGTAAACAGCATAATAATTCAAAGGCACCCATCTATTCCCATCACTTTAAAGGAACATCAATAAAGAGCCGATCATAGAATGTTGAGGTCCTGTAGTAGTAATTGCACTGCAGGATACTTCAAAATAATTCTATGTGTAGCTTTCTGACAATCTGGCACATGCTGAGGATTGAGGATAAAAAATGTAGAGTGGATGGCATTTCTTCTGATTACAATTTTTATTATGTCAACTACTATTTATTGATTATATTACCTGTCATTAATTGACTACTGGGCACCAGTGACAGTGTCAGCTGCTTTAAATATGTGACAATTTAATTCTCATAAAATCCATTTTCCTCCAGATAGCTGAAGAAAATGAGACTCAGAGGGGTCAAGAGATGTTCTTTGAGTCACAGTAAATAGTGAAATGAGATATGAACCCCAATGTTTTTCATTTCAAAGACAATTCTTTCAACCCCCACATCATCCTGTCTCCCATTTGGTAATTGCCATGTTCTGGAAGACAGTGCACGGAGCTGAACATTAACAGACACTTATTTAAAACTTTATAAGCATTTTCGCTTATGTAGTTTCATTTCAAAAACTACTCCTAGAAGTAGAGAGCACTATTATAGTAATGTCCATTTTAGAGATAAGAGAATCAAAGCCAAATAAAGCCCAAGCTTGCATATTTACTGTAAACTGAGTAAAGCTATTCGAGACTTGGAAATCCAAAGCCCTCCTGTGCTTTTGACAGAAGTTGTATGGCATAGTTCAAACTCCAGTCACAAAAAAAGTCATTTGGGAAATGTATGTATCCTCTGTGGAGAACTGGAGGGTGTCTCCTTTCTAAATAACAGGTGCACAGAGGGAAAAGATAAGGTTTTATTGCAGAAGCCATGGAGCCTGACTCATATTCTTTCCATGACAAAGGACAGCTTCCCTTCAACATGGAGGAGATCTCAAGAATGTCTGTAGGCAGGGTTGAAATTAATCTCAAAAAGAAGCTGTTTAAACCAATGTAAGTTGAAGCACAAAAATGATCTATCACTAAATTTCTGTTTCTTTGGACTAGAAGTATGAAAATAAACAACACTGAAGAGAAATTTCTTTGTTGATCTGTACTTGCTATAATTCACAAAACATCAATGGAATTTTATAAATTCTGATAATTTGGTCAATTCATTTATGAAACAAATATCCACTGGGTACTACTATGAGTGAAGCACTGGGTTAATGACTCCTATTTCCCCCCAAAATAAGTTCTTTCTAATTATAACAGATTGGCAGTGGATGCCTGGAGCACTGTGTGGCTCATGTCCAGCCTCAGTGGGAAAGGGTGCTATGACAGATTAATAATATCTGGTATGTGATGAGAAAGAGAAAGTTTATGTTGTGTGCCACAGTATACAACTCCCATTTCAGGGACATTCTTTATGTGTCCTGTTATTCCCCCAAGTCATTTATCTCTGCAAATTCCTTTCTGTCAAAACCAGGTTAAAATGGGAAAATCACAACACAGGTCCGATACCTGGCCTTATTGTGTCTGGACATAATTGCTAGTGCATTTGTCCCACTGCTTGGAAAAATCTGTACAATTTCTTGACCTTTTCTTGTTTTGGAAAAGTTGGCCTTTTCCTATTTAACTTCTCATGTCTTGACTACAACATTTTCTTGTTCAAATTAAAGTTACAATGTCACAATATCTGATAAATGACTCCTGTCCTATTGTATTATATTCTAACAAATATGTTCTAGCTTATTCTAAAACACAGTGGACTTAATTGGTGATACTTCCTTTAACTTGAAGTTACTGAATCCACACATATATATTACTTCCTACCGGTCCTTTTTGGTTAGAAATGAGGATAAAAAATGAAAACCTTAAATATTGTAAACTTAAAAAGATGTCAATGTTAATTATAGTAAAGGATAATCTTTTCAGATCACATTTATGGGATAGTCTATATAGGAGTGTTAGAATTTTCTTAGACAAACTCAAAGAATGAAAAGTGAACTTCATTTTTATAAAAATCAGCAATTGTAGGCAATCTTAAGGATACATGAAAGCAATATTTCTGTCTTTACATTTACTCCCATTTGAATGTTCATCCAAAAGATAGTTATGTTGACAGCTTACCACGCTAGCAATCATAACAATTCTTAGATAAATTTGGGCTTTACAAGTTATATTGACATGTGAAAGCTCTAATTCAACCTCTAATTGATAGACTCATTAGTGTCAAGTTTGCAGATGTATTTTTACCCCTTTCTTCAAAAAAGGAACAACACGAAAAATAGGATGGAAGGAAGGAAGGTAGGGAGGTAGACAGGCCGACTTCGAACATATGATTGATTTGGACCTAGCCTTATAGAATGAAAGTGTTAATGTTCATACTGGCGCAACACTAAAGACTAAAAAGAGCACAAACAAAAGACAAATATATGTTGCATTTCAGTTTTTTAAATATTTTGCATCCTTGACAGCTAAGGTAAAGAAAAGTTTATCAAAACACTATTAACTTTCCACAAAAGAGAATATCATACCCCCCTAACAAAGGCAAAAATCTACTATTATGTGTGTGGTCAAGCAATACACATTCTATTTAACACATAAGACAGAATGGTACCAGGTGCTAGAAACTGCACATGGTGATTCAAGTTCACAGCCATGAGCAAAAGCAAAAGACCTATTAGAGATGGCCACTTTCACATTGGGCTTCCTGAAAAAGAGTCAGTGAGGAGAACCAGAAATATTCATGCCTGCACATATCTCCTAATATAAAAAGATGCTTGATGGGAAGAAGGAGGTCACTTTTTAGGGAAGTATTCATGGAGAGGTATGACTTCCTCTCCTTCCTTGCTACAGCCATCAACTGTACTTTGCAGTAACTTGGGGAGACTTTGCTTGTCCTGTCCTTTCCAGAAAATTCAACACCAGAGCATCTGATGCCAGAAAAGAAGATGGGGTGAGCAGTTGCTTAAATAGAGAAAGTCATTCCTTCTAACTTTTGCACTTAGAGTTGAGGAGGGATGAAAAGAGTTTTAAATGGGGGGGACAAGATGGCGGGGTACTAGGAAGAGGCGTCTTTTCAGCTGGTACCCCAAAGTGAGCTGATTACCTACCAAAGAACTCTGATCACCCATGAAATCAGCCTGAGATCAGAATTATACACGTCTGGATCTCTACAGGGGCAGAAGACGCCAGTGAGCAGGTAAAGCGGAATGGGAACAGCGGACTGATATCGGAAGATAAACAAAAGGGGGAGGGAGCCACCAGAGGCGACCCGTGCAAAAGTAATACCCCGATACGAGCGAGAGTGCCCTGCGTCTGGGGACCAGCATTAACTCGGAGACTGGTTGAAAGCACTCCAAAAGAGCAAAGGATCTCGGGGGCAAATTGTGGGAATCGGGGCGGCTAGGGACAGGGGCTTGAGTCCCCAGTCCCAGACGGCCTCCCCGGCGCGGAGGCAGAGAGAGTGCGGCGGAGAAACCGGCTCCTGGTCCCTAAGCCGCCAGCGCGCCCCAGAGCGCGGGGGTTCCGGCTCCTGTGAGGGGATGGGAGCCGCGCCGGTCTGCAGAACGCGCGCTAGCCCTACCACAAAGCTTGAGATGCGCGCGCACGTCGCTCCAGCTCTCCTGGGTTTCTAAGGCCCGGGGGCGCTTCTTGACCCGGGCCACTGTTTCAAAGTCTAAGCCGCACGCGCGCTAAACTCTTCCCCGGACAGAGGCGCGCAAAAGCCCAGCCTGCGGCTTACGGGCCAGCGCCCCGTTCTCAGTGCCCCAGACGCGCGCCCAACCCACAGCTGCCTCTGAAAAGAGGTGCGCGCAAGCTGGGCACTCTCAGCCCCGGCCGGCGGCAAAATCTCAGTGTGCGATCGTTGCTTGGAACCTCTCTGGCGGTCAGGAGCTCCCAGACAGCCGCCACTGCCTTGGCTTTGGGGACTAGCAAAAGATCCTGCGCCCCCAGGGTCTTTAACTTGGAACCTGCACTGCCAGCGTCCAAGGGGGAATTTATTCAGCTTCTGCACCCAGACTGAGGCTTCTGAGACGGAGATCAGGAAGTGTTCCAGGGTGCACCTTGACTGCACCAGAGTTGATACATCCAGCTACATCTGTTCAGTCTTCTCCCACCAAAATGACTAGGAGGAGGAATGCCCAACAGAAGAAAAATACAGAGGATGGACCTTCCGCAACAGAGCTAACGGCTATCAACATAGACAATATGTCGGAAAGAGAATTCAGGCTAACAATTATCCAGGCAATAACTAGGTTGGAGAAAGCCATGGATGACCAAAAAGAATTGATTAGAGCCGAACTGAAAGCGACCAGACAGGATGTTCACAATGTTAGGGAGGAGCTTAAAGCTACCAGGGAGGAGGTCCACAATGCTCTCAATGAGTTCCAATCCAATCTAAACTCTCTCAAAGCTAGGGTAACTGAGACAGAAGATAGAATTAGTGATCTGGAAGACAAACAGATAGAGAGAAAGGATCAGGAGGAAGCCTGGAACAAACAGCTTAGATCCCACGAAAGCAGAATTAGGGAAATAAGTGATGCCATGAAGCGTTCCAACGTCAGAATTATTGGAATTCCTGAAGGGGAGGAGAAAGAAAGAAGTCTAGAAGATGTCGTGGAACAAGTCCTTCATGAAAAGTTTCCGAATCTCGCGAATGAAACCAGCGTCCATGTACTAGAGGCTGAACGGTCTCCACCCAAGATTATACACTCCAAAAAAACATCACGACACCTGATAGTCAAATTGAGAAATTATAATTGTAGGTATAATCTCTTGAAAGCTGCCAGGGCAAAGAGGCTCCTTACTTACAGAGGGAAGCCCATCAGAATAACGTCAGACCTGTCCACAGAGACCTGGCAAGCCAGAAGAGGCTGGCAAGATATATTCAGGGCACTAAATGAGAAGAACATGCAGCCAAGAATACTTTATCCAGCAAGACTGACATTCAAAATGGATGGAGAGATAAAGAGTTTCCAAGACCGGCAAGACTTAAAAGACTATGCAACCACCAAGCCGATACTGCAGGAAATATTAAGGGGGGTGCTATAAAAGAGGAAAAATCCCAAGAATAGCATTGAACAGAAATATAGAGACAGTCTACAGAAAGAAAGACTTCAAAGGTAACTCGATGTCAATAAAAACGTATCTATCAATAATCACTCTCAATGTGAATGGCCTAAATGCACCCATAAAACGGCACAGGGTTGCAGATTGGATAAAACGACAGGACCCATCCATATGCTGTCTACAAGAGACCCATTTTGAACCTAAAGATACACGCAGACTGAAAGTGAAGGGGTGGAGAAGCATCTTTCATGCCAATGGGACTCAAAAGAAGGCTGGGGTAGCGATTCTCATATCAGATAAATTAGACTTCAAACTAAAGACTGTAGTCAGAGATACAGAAGGACACTACATAATCCTTAAAGGGACTATCCACCAAGATGATCTAACAATTGTAAATATCTATGCTCCCAATATGGGAGCAGCCAATTACTTAAGAAAACTGTTAATCAAGATAAAGAGTCATATTGATATGAATACACTAATCGTAGGTGATCTTAACACGCCTCTTTCAGAATTAGACAGATCATCGAAGCAGAAAATCAATAAAGAAACAAGAGCATTGAACGACACATTGGACCAGATGGACCTCATAGATATATACAGAACATTCCACCCTAAAACAGCAGAATACTCATTCTTCTCAAGTGCACACGGAACCTTCTCCAGAATAGACCACATACTGGGTCACAAATCAGGACTCAGCCGATACCAAAAGACTGAGATTATTCCCTGCATATTCTCAGATCACAATGCTTTGAAACTGGAGCTCAATCACAAGGAAAAGTTCCGAAGGAACTCAAACACCTGGAAGCTAAAGACCACCTTGCTTAAGAATGCTTGGATCAACCAGGAGATCAAAGAAGAACTGAAACAATTCATGGAAACCAATGAGAATGAAGACACTTCGGTCCAAAACCTATGGGATACAGCAAAGGCGGTCCTAAGGGGAAAATATATAGCCATCCAAGCCTTGCTCAAAAAAATTGAAAAATCCAGAACACACCAGCTGTCTCTACACCTTAAAGAACTGGAGGATCAACAACAAATCAAACCAACTCCACACATAAGAAGGGAAATCATCAAGATTAGAGCTGAGATCAATGAGGGAGAAACCAGAGATACAGTAGAACGTATCAATGAAACTAGAAGCTGGTTTTTTGAAAGAATCAATAAGATCGATAAGCCACTGGCTACACTAATCCAAAAGAAAAGAGAGAAATCCCAAATTCATAAAATTATGAATGAAAAGGGAGAGATCACAACTAACACCAAGGAAGTAGAAACAATCATCAGAAGTTACTACGAACAGTTATATGCCAATAAGCTTAGCAACCTAGATGAAATGGATGCATTCCTGGAAAAATATAAACTACCAAAATTGAACCAGGAAGAAATCGACAACCTGAATAGACCAATATCTAATAACGAGATTGAAGCAGTGATCAAAAATCTCCCAAAAAACAAGAGCCCAGGACCTGACGGATTCCCTGGGGAATTCTACCAAACCTTCCAAGAAGAAATAACCCCTATTCTCCTGAAGCTGTTTCAAAAAATTGAAGCAGAAGGAAAACTTCCAGACTCTTTCTATGAAGCCAGCATTACCCTGATCCCCAAACCAGGCAAGGACCATACCAAAAAGGAGAATTTCAGACCAATATCACTGATGAATATGGATGCTAAGATTCTCAACAAGATCCTAGCCAACAGGATCCAACAACACATTAAAAAGATTATCCACCATGATCAGGTGGGATTCATCCCTGGGCTACAAGGATGGTTCAACATTCATAAATCAATCAATGTGATACAACAAATTAATATGAGAAGAGAGAAGAACCACATGGTCCTCTCAATTGATGCAGAAAAAGCATTTGACAAAATCCAACATCCGTTCCTGATTAAAACGCTTCAAAGTATAGGGATAGAGGGAACATTCCTGAACCTCATCAAATCTATCTATGAAAGACCCACAGCAAATATCATCCTCAATGGGAAAAAGCTTGCAGCCTTCCCGTTGAGATCAGGAACAAGACAAGGATGCCCACTTTCACCACTCTTGTTCAACATAGTATTAGAAGTCCTAGCAACAGCAATCAGACAACAGAGAGAAATAAAAGGTATCCAAATTGGTAATGAAGAAGTCAAACTCTCTCTCTTCGCAGATGACATGATTCTTTATATGGAAAACCCAAAAGACTCCACCCCCAAACTACTAGAACTCATACAGCAATTCAGCAGCGTGGCAGGATACAAAGTCAATGTGCAGAAATCAGTGGCTTTCTTATACACTAACAATGAAAATACAGAAAGGGAAATTAGAGAATCGATTCCATTTACTATAGCACCAAGAACCATAAGATACCTGGGAATAAACCTAACTAAAGAGGTAAAGGATCTATACTTGAGGAACTATAGAACACTCATGAAAGAAATTGAAGAAGACACAAAAAGATGGAAGACCATTCCATGCTCTTGGATCGGAAGAATAAACATCGTTAAAATGTCTATACTGCCTAGAGCAATCTATACTTTTAATGCCATTCCGATCAAAATTCCACCGGCATTCTTCAAAGAGCTGGAGCAAATAATCCTAAAATTTGTATGGAATCAGAAGAGACCCCGAATCGCTAAGGAAACGTTGAAAAACAAAAATAAAGCTGGCGGCATCACCTTACCTGATTTCAAGCTTTATTACAAAGCTGTGATCACCAAGACAGCATGGTACTGGCATAAAATCAGACACATAGACCAGTGGAACAGAGTAGAGAGCCCTGATATGGACCCTCAACTCTATGGTCAATTAATCTTCGACAAAACAGGAAAAAATATACAGTGGAAAAAAGACAGTCTCTTCAATAAATGGTGCTGGGAAAACTGGACAGCTATATGTAGAAGAATGAAACTCGACCATTCTCTTACACCGTACACAAAGATCAACTCAAAATGGATAAAAGACCTCAACGTGAGACAGGAATCTATCAGAATCTTAGAGGAGAATATAGGCAGTAATCTCTTCGATATCGGCCACAGCAACTTCTTTCAAGATACGTCTCCAAAGGCAAAGGAAACAAAAGCGAAAATAAACTTCTGGGACTTCATCAAAATCAAAAGCTTCTGCACAGCAAAGGAAACAGTCAAAAAAACAAAGAGGCAACCCACGGAATGGGAGAAGATATTTGCAAATGACAGTACAGACAAAAGGTTGATATCCAGGATCTATAATGAACTCCTCAAACTCAACCCACACGAAACAGACAAACACATCAAAAAATGGGCAGAAGATATGAACAGACACTTCTCCAATCAAGAAATACAAATGGCTATCAGACACATGAAAAAATGCTCATCATCATTAGCCCTCAGGGAGATTCAAATTAAAACCACATTGAGATATCACCTTACACCAGTTAGAATGGCCAAAATTAACAAAACAGGAAACAACATGTGTTGGAGAGGATGTGGAGAAAGGGGAACCCTCTTACACTGTTGGTGGGAATGCAAGTTGGTGCAGCCTCTTTGGAGAACAGTGTGGAGATTCCTCAAGAAATTAAAAATAGAGCTTCCCTACGACCCTGCAATTGCACTCCTGGGTATTTACCCCAAAGATACAGATGTCGTGAAAAGAAGGGCCATCTGTACCCCAATGTTTATAGCAGCAATGGTCACAGTCGCCAAACTATGGAAAGAACCAAGATGCCCTTCAACGGATGAATGGATAAGGAAGATGTGGTCCATATACACTATGGAGTATTATGCCTCCATCAGAAAGGACGAATATCCAACTTTTGTAGCAACATGGACGGGACTGGAAGAGATTATGCTGAGTGAAATCAGTCAAGCAGAGAGAGTCAATTATCATATGGTTTCACTCATTTGTGGAGCATAACCAATAGCATGGAGGACAAGGGGCGTTAGAGAGTAGTAGGGAATTTGGGTAAATTGGAAGGGGAGGTGAACCATGAGAGACTATGGACTCTGAAAAACAGTCTGAGGGGTTTGAAGTGGCGGGGGGGTGGGAGGTTGGGGGTACCAGGTGGTGGGTATTATAGAGGGCACAGCTTGCATGGAGCACTGGGTGTGGTGAAAAAATAATGAATACTGTTTTTCTGAAAATAAATAAATTGGGAAAAAAAAAGAGTTTTAAATTGAACATAAGGGGGGTGCCTGGGTGGCTCAGTGGGTTAAGCCTTTGCCTTCGGCTCAGGTCATGATCTCAGGGTCCTGAGATCAAGCCCCACATTGGGCTCTCTGCTCGCGAGGAGCCTGCTTCCCCCTCTCTCTCTGTCTGCCTCTCTGCCTACTTGTGATCTCTGTCTGTCAAATAAATAAATAAAATCTTTTAAAAAAAATTGAACATAGCCTGATAATTTTAAATACACAGGATCACATCTTAAAAAAATAATAAAAATATTAATCACCAAAATGAAAAGTTTTGAAATGAAATATTTGAAATATTTTGTGAAGGGGCCACTACCTTATATGAAAAAGAGGTATTTAATAATATCATCAGAGACAATAATAGAACAAAATTCTTTGTTTAGACCTCAAGAAACGCATACCCCTTTATTACTACAATTATAATAATAAATAAATAATAATATTATGGATCTCATGTGTTTATACATATATGTATATCTATCCCATCTAGACTGTTTCCAATAGAATATCAGATCCATGAAAGCCAAAATTTGTTTGTTTACTACTTTAAAAGGCTTTTTTTTGTGTGTTACTGTTTATATTCTCAGCGTTTAGTGAAGGATCTGGCATGTAGTAGGTACTCAAAAAATATCTATTGAATTAACTTGATAAATAAGTATTACCACTATTTATCATATGTTCAGTAACTGTCAAAATAGTGTTCTTAGTGCTTGCCATATGCTGTTTTATTTATTGCTTGTAAAAACCACTATAATTAGCCTTTCTAAATAGGTGAGGAAACTAAGACTGGGGATAAACTATCTTTTCTTGGTCACTCAGCTCTACCAAAAGGTAGCGTGATTCACACCTAGGTCAATCTGATCCTAAAGTCAATCCTCTTACCCACCAAATGGTTGCCTCCAATCAGTACTATGAGACTTTTTCATTCTGATCCACCCTCACTTACCAGAGCACACACAGGGGCCATGTGCTACCTGTTCTGCAGGGGGCAAGATCTAAAAGAATAGAGAAGGAATTGGACTAATAAGCAATGTGAGTGCTTTTCTGTGACTTCTCCCACATGCTCACACCTCCTGCATTCCAGGATGTCCCTCATTCACTAGCTATTCCCACAATCTGTGGTGCTTGCTTTGAGTCAGGCCCTTTGGAAGGATGAAAATTTCCATACCATAAATTCCTGTTTCTCCATGACGATCAAATCAGCTTTTAAACATTTTAAGTTAGTGGAAATTCCTTTTTTTTTCTATAGTTAGAATGAAATATTTTCAGCATTCAGAAGGCATTTTTCTGGGGCACCTGGGTGGCTCAGTGGGTTAAGCCGCTGCCTTCAGCTCAGGTGATGATCTTAGGGTCCTGGGATCGAGTCCCGCATCAGGCTCTCTGCTCAGCAGGGAGCCTGCTTCCTCCTCTCTCTCTCTCTGCCTGCCTCTCTTCCTACTTGTGATCTCTCTCTGTCAAATAAATAAATAATCTTAAAAAAAAAAAAGAAGGCGTTTTTCTTTCTTTTTTTGCCTACTCAGCATTTAGAAGCTTTCTTTCTTATCTAGTTCATTTTAGATTTGAGAGTCAAATAGTAGATCTATCAAAACAAAATGGACTCCATCAGGATGCTAGTGAGCTCTTCATGAATGGAGGTATTTAAGCAAGAGTTGGATGACAGAGATGTTCAATTAGGCATTCCTATCTCATCTACAGAACTGGAAACATCAGATCTTTCTATCCTGAGGACCCCTAAAATCTAAGAAATAGTCTCTGTCTTTTGCTTGCCTTTACTACCTATTCACAGGAAAAGTAGAATTTACACAGTCACTATATTTTCTTATTAACATTCTAAACCTTTAACTACAACTTACAGCTGACAAAACCAACAAATTAAGTATGAAATAAAGTCACTCTTCTAATAACTGTAGATAGCAAAAAGTATGGATTTAAAGAACAAATCTTAGACTTTATAAATTTATATAACTTTAGGTCATTATCTGCTCTTTAGACTGCTGTAGTATCAAACAATAGATCAGTATTGAGGAAAGCTTTTAGTTCCAAAGAACATGATCTCAATTTTACCAATCTAATCTAAGTGTAAGAAAAAAAGAGTATAAATAGAGGGGTTTTAAGTTACCATTTTCATTTGTTGAAAAAAGGAAAACTCAAATGTTTCATCAAAATGTTTCATCAAATCCAAAATGTTAGGGACTTCTGACAATGTAAGAATAAAAAAATTAAAAATATTCTTCACATGGTGCCGCCACTATGGAAAACACTATGGAGTTTCCTCAAAAAGTTAAAAATAGAACTGTCCTACAACCCAGCAATCACACTACTGGATATTTACCCAAAAAACTACAAAAACACTAACTCAAAGGGACATATGCACCCTTATATTTATAGCAGCATTATTTACAACATTCAAGATATTGAAGCAGCCCAAGTCTCCATCAGCTGATGAATAAAGAAGAGGTGAGATATATATATATGAATATTATCATATATATGAATATTAATATATATGAATATTACTCAGCCATAAAAAGGAATGAAATCTTGCCATCTACAACAAAATGAATGGAGCTAGAATATAGGGCTAAGAGAAATAAAACAGAAGGAGACAAAAATCCATATGACTTCACTTATATATGGATTTTAAGAAACAGAACCAAACGGCAAAAGGAAAAAAAAAAGAGAGAGAGAAAGAGTCAAACCAAAAAACAAACTCTTAACTACAGAGAACAAACTGATGGTTACTAGATGGGGGAGTGGATTGAGGGATAGGTTAAATAGATGGTGGGGATTAAGGAATGCATTTGTGATAGGACTGGTGCTATATGGAAATGCTGAATCACTATACTGTACACACGAAAATAATACAACACTCTATGTTGTCTAACTGGAACTGAAGATTTTACTTATTTATTTGACAGACAGAAGTCGCAAGTAGGCAGAGAAGCAAGCGGGGGGTGGGGGGAGTAGGCTCCCTGCGGAGCAGAGAGCCTGACATGGGGCTCCATGCAGGGCTCAATCCCAGGACCCTGAGATCATGACCTGAACTGAAGGCAGATGCTTAACCCATCAGCCACCCAGGTGCCCCTCTAACTGGAATTGAAATAAAAACTTAATGTTCTCTATCAAAAAACAGCACTACAACCAAAACAAAAATTGTCAAAACACTCTCAGGGCTCCAGACATCAACTGAAGGCAAACTACGAATTGAAAAGCATATATGCACCAAAAACTACTGAACATCAGTGAAAAATGGATATCTCTGGCATTTGGACCTGAAGCTACCCCCATCCACATGCCAGCTGGGTCAAGTTAGGTCATAGTGAGCCTGGCCTTGAAAACCAGGAACTTCATTGCTGGAAGTGGCTGGCTTGATTTGGAGCAGAGTAGAGAGGGCAGAAGGCATATGATGTAGAGAAAACAAATAGGAAAAGGACAGATGTAAATTTAACCATATCAATAATTATGTTAAATGGATTTGATTAAACATTCCAGTCAAAAGCTAGAGATTGTCGGACTGAACAAAAAGGCAAGATCCAACCATACGCTGTATATGAGACACACTTTAGATACAAAGGTATAAATAGTTGAAAATGAAAGGATGGGAAAGGATAAGACATATAAACAGAAGAAAAATGAAGTGGCCATATTAATAACATATAAAATAAACTTTGAGACAATAAATGTAACTATAAACAAAGAGGAACAATCATAATGATAAAAAGGTCAATACATCTAGAAGATATAACTATTATAAATGTACACCTAACAGAGGTCCCACTTATTTGAAGCAAAAAGTGACCAAATTAAAGGTGAAATGGGAAATTAAGCAATTATAGATTTCAGTACTGTGCTTTTCAATGATTGACAAATTGGACAGAAAATATACTGGAATATAGAAGACTTGAACAACATAATCAATAAATTAGACCTGGCATTTAGAGAACACTCCACCTGATAAGAGAATACACATTATTTTCAAGTGCACAAATAATATTCTCCAGAACTGATCACATGTTAACCCATAATTCTCAATAAATTTAAAATGATTGGAATCATTCAAGTATGGTCTCCCACCAACCATGGTTATATTAAATTAGAAGTCAACAACAGAAAGAAATCTGAGAAATCCACAAATACAGAAAATAATATACTCTAAATAATTTATGGATAGATATAATTACACTAGAAATCATTAAAAGTATGTTAAAAACTATTTTATAAAAGTATTAAAAATAAATGCATAGCTTTCAAACCCTATATTGGAAAAAAAGAAAGATTTCAAGTGAACAGTCCAAACTTCCACTTTAACAGCCTAGAAAAGAAAAAGCAACCTAAATCCTCAGCAAGGAAAGGAAAAAAATAGAAAGATTCAGAAGTCAGGGATACAGATAACATAAAACAAGAGAGAATGTCAATGAAATTAAAAATTCACTCTGAAAATATAACAATAAAATAATAAAGGCATGGACATCACTGTCAACACTTAAGAAATTAAAAGACTATAGAGGAATATTTTTAACAACTCTATGCTAAAAAACTAGACAACTTGGATAATATGGGCAAATTCATAGGAAGATATTAATAACCAGAACTGACTAATGAAGAAATAAAAATTCTGAATAGATCTATAACAAGTAAAGAAATTACATGAGTAATTAAAAATCTTCCCATAAAGAAAAACTCAGGCCCAGATGGCTTTCTTGGTAAATTCTGTAAATTTTTTTTGGTAAAAAGAAATAATACTAAATCTACACAAACTCTTTCACCCAATAGAGGCCAGAGAAACCCTTCCCAACTCATTTCATAAAGTCAAATTCAGGAAACCATCACAAGAAAAGAAAATTACAAAACAATATCCTTCATGAACATTTATTAAAAAATAAAAAACCTTAACAAAAGAGAAACAAACCAAATCAAACAATATATAAAAGGATTATACATAATGCCCAAGTTAGGGTTATCCTAGGAATGCAAGATTGGTTTAAAATATGAAATTAATTAATACAATATATCAGAATAAAATAAAACACAAAAGCTTATCATCATTCCCAATAGATTTAGAAAAATTTTCACAAAATCTTATATTGATGAAAAAAATTCAACAAAAAATAAAAAGGAACTTCATTAACTTAAAGGGCATCTAAGAAAAACAGTGAAGGCTCTCTACTTAAAATAAAATGAGGCAAGGACATCTACATATCATTCCTATTCATCATCGTAATGGAGGATCTAGCAAGTATAGGCATATAAATCAGAAAGGAAGTAAAACTGCCTTTATGGACAGCCTACGCATGTATGTATAAAATTCTAAAAATATCTGTTAAGAGAAAAACCTGCCAGAAGTAATAGGTTTAGCCAGTTTGGGGGATATATGATCAATATAAAAAATTCAATTGTATTTCTTTTTTTAAGTTTTATTTATTTTTATCATAGTTTTCCCTTTCTAATTGTTCTACCTTATATATTATAAATTCTTTTTTCCCAGTTGTATTGATATGTAACTGACATACTGTGTAAGTTTAAGGTGTACAGCAACGCCTTGACCTAGATGTATTGTGAAATGATTACACCATAAATTTAGTTGGCATTCAATTGTATTTCTTTGTAATAGCAACTAACAATTTGAAATAAAATATAAAGCAACTTCTATTCAAAATATCATGACAAAGAACAAAATACACAGGAATAAATTTAATAAAAAGTGTATAAGACTTATTCAATGATAATTATAAAAATACTACTAAGGGAAATTAAAGAAGATAAAAATTAATGGACTTTCCATGCTCATGGGCTGATAACTTGGTATTTATTGTTAACATGCAAATTCCTTGGATAGAACTATAGATTCAATAATATGCCTATCAAAGTCCCACCAGGCTTTTTTGGTCACGATTGGAAAGCTATTTCTAAAATTGATATTGAATTACAAAGAATATAGAATAGCCAAAATAATTGTTTTAAAAAAAGGTCAAAGTTGGAAGATTTACACTATATGATTTAAAACTTACTTTAAAGCTACAGTAATCAAGATAGTTAGTATTAGCATAAATTAACATAAAAAGAACAGAACTGAGAGGCCAGAAATAAATCCTTATATTTTTATCAATTTATTTGTTTGTTTATTTATTAAAGATTTTATTTATTTGACAGAGAGAGAGATCACAAGTAAACAGATAGGCAGGCAGAGAGAGAGGGGGAAGCAGGTTCCCTCCTGAGTAGAGAGCTGAATGGGGGGCTCAATCCCTGGGCCCTGAGATCATGACCTGAGCCGAGGGCAGAGGCTTAACCCACTGAGCCACCCAGGAACCCCTCAATTTATTTTTAATAAAGATACCAGTTGGAAACAGATGGACTTTTCAATAAATGTTGCCAGGTCATTTGGATATCCATATGCAAAAACATGAACTTAGACCCTTATTTCAACCCACATACAGAAATTTACTTAAATAGGATGGTAGACTTAAATGTGAAGATTAAAACTACAAAAACTTTTAGTAGAAAATGAGAATATTCTGTGATCTTATATCAGGTAAATGTTTCTTAGATATGACACTAAAATGATAAATTTGATTTCCATAAAATTAGAAAGTTGCTCTTCAAAAGACACCATTAAGGAAATGAAAGATAAGCTCTAAACAGAGAAAAGAAATATTTGTAGGTCATATATCAGGTAAAAGACTTATAACCAGAATATATAAAGAACTCTTAAAATTTAAAATAAGAAGTTAAACAAACCATTTTAAAAATAGGAAAAAGACTTGAATAGTCATTTTATCAAAGAAACTACACAAATGACTAATAAGCACATGAAAAGATACTCACCATCATCAGTCATTAGAGAAATGCAAATTAATACCACAATGAGATCCAATTACACTCCCACCAGAATGATTCTAATCAAAAAGACTGCCATACCAGGTGCTAGTGAAAATGTAGAGAAGTTGTAACTCTTACACACTGCTGGTGGGAATGTAAAATCCTATAGCCACTTTGGAAGTTTAGCAGCTTATTAAAGGATTAAACATAGACTTAACATTAGATCCAACAGTTGCAAACGAAGCAAAAATCACACTCATGTTCACACAAAGTCTTGTACATGGTTGTTACAGCAGCATTATTTGTAGTAACCAAACTGGTCCATCAACAAGTAAATGAATAAACAAAATGTGGCATATCCATAACATCAGATGCTATTCAGCAGTAAAAAGGAATGACCTTTTGATATCCACTACAAAAATATTAAAGACTACATATTACATGATTCCATTTACAAGGCATTTAAAAAAAAAAGGGGGGGTAAATCTATAGAGAGAAAACAAATCAACCTTTGCCTGGGGCTGGGAGTGGGTGGGAGTGGAGAGTGACTCCAAACTGAAACAAGGAAATTTTTTGAAGCAATGGAAATGTTTTTGAACTGGATCATGGTGAGGGATGGATAACCCTATGAACTTGCTTCAGAAATCATTAAGCTGTATAGATAAAATGGATGAATTTAAGATATGTAAATTATACCTAAATAAGGCTATTCAAAGCTGTCATTATTAAATCAAAAAATGTATTTGAAGCTGGCTTCCTAAAAAAAGTTTCTAATGAAAAGATTCTGTATGAGAAAGGCTTGTGAATAATATGCTTAAAGGAGTTTCCCTAAATTAATGTCAGAAAAAATATCAATTTTTCAATTTACATGTCAAGATCTGAATATACCATGATTTGTGTTTATCATTTTTCATAAGTAAATCTTATCAGATTGGCTTACAGTATTAAGCAAATAAAATTGAAGTTAAATAGAACACACATAATTTTGCATTTAAGTAATGTATGTAGTTTGTTATTATCAACCCTTATTTTTTTCCTGCAAATTGCTAAAAAGCCAGTTCCATCACATTTATTGGTTTTAATAAATCAGAAAGTTATAACTAAGGTGCAATTCACCATTCACAATCTGTCAGTATCAAAATATGATGAACCTTATGGTTCAGTTATAATGACTACAGCATTGGAGTATATCTCCATCTTTTCCTATGTCAAAACTCAATCTACCAAAATTTAATCCACTACAGTAGTTTCTTCACAACTGCACCTTTTTGGATATGCAAACTCAAGGGAAAACCAAATAACTGATCACAAATAACCAGATTATGATATCAAAGAGGCAATGCATGAAAAAGAAATAATATAATAGAGGTCCAAATAACCACCTTATTTGGCAGATTAGATATTCCAAAAGGTGTTTTGTTTTTTGCTTTGTTTCCATTTAGATATTGTACTGTGGTAATCCATATAATTTATATATTAGCTTTATACTATTACATAAAATATCGATAAATTCATGTCTACTGTAACATGTCAAATCAAGCCTGAAAATTATCAATACATAAGATGTGAATATGAAAGTTAGAGTATATAAGTAATCAAAAATATCTAATTGTATTTTTCTCGATAAATGACCAAAAATTTAAAATAATATGCAATGCTTGTGTGCAATGAAACTAGCCCTCACAGAAATTATATAATACACAATTTGATATGACTCAACAATTTGAATGTACAAATGTTATTCATTCATCCAGCCAGCAAAATATGGTAGATATCAGCAAGGTTGCCAGCATGATCTGGGCCCTGGAAAAGAGCATGATTAAAATTAAAATAAAAGTGGCAGAGGTTGGGGTACCAGGTGGTGGGTATTATAGAGGGCACAGATTGCATGGAGCACTGGATGTGGTGAAAAAAATAATGAATACTGTTATGCTGAAAATAAATTTTAACAAATTTAAAAATAAATAAATAAAAGTGTCTATTTTCATGAATTTTGTGTTCTAATGGGGGTAGACAATCAAGCAAATAAATAATATGCTTAATGGTAAGTGTTACAAGTAAAACTAAAATACAGCAAAATGTTAGAGAGTGATAATAGGGGTACTGTTGTGGGAAAGCCTATGTGAGAAGGTAACATTTGAGTAGAGCCCTAAAGGAAGTGAGAGAGTATACCATGTATGTGCCTGCGTCTACAGTGTACCAATTAGAACAAAGGACAGATATGAAGGACCTAAGGTATGAGCATGCTTCAAGTTTAGGAGATGCAAGGAAGCCAGTGTAGATGGAGCTGGATGAGAAAAGAAAAAAGAATAGTAGGACATGAAGTTAAAGATAGAGGAGGAGGCAAATCATAAAGGATAAGGACTTTTGATTTCACTCTGAGATAAAGAGTGAAATAAGTCAAGCAGAGAGAGTCAATTATCATATGGTTTCACTTATTTGTGGAGCATAACAAATAGCATGGAGGACATGGGGAGTTAGAGAGGAGAAGGGAGTTGAAGGAAGTTGGAAGGGGAGGTGAACTATGAGAGATTATGGACTCTGAAAAACAATCTGAGGGGTTTGAAGTGGCGGTGGGGAGAGGTTGGGGTACCAGGTGGTGGGTATTATAGAGGGCACAGATTGCATGGAGCACTGGGTATGGTGCAAAAATAATGAATACTGTTATGCTGAAAATAAAAAATAAATTAATTTTAAAAATTGTTAATTCTAAAAAAATAAATAAATAAAAGAGCCAGTGAAAGTTCTTAAACAGAGAAGGGACATGACCTGGCTTTCCTTTCTAAAGGAAGACTACAACACCGTGAAGAATGGGAGAGGTGCATTACTGGCAGCAAGGAGGCAGTGAGAGTATTCCTAGGGCAAGATGACAGCGGCTCAGACTAGGGAGATTTAATTAGAGGTGGTGAGCGATGGTTGAACTTGAGATACTATTTTGAGGTTATATGCTACAGGATTGTCTCATGAATCAGATGTGGTTGTGAGCAAAAAAAGTCAAGGATGACTTTAAAGCTTCCAGTCTGAGAAAATGACAGAATGGACTTGCCATTGACTTAAATTATTAAGTCTATAGGAAGAGACAGTTTTATAGAGAGATACAAGTAGGGAACCAAATTTGCTTTTGGAAATGTTAGGTTTAAAAAACAAGAGATATTGGATAGAATATGGACTTTAAAGTCTGATGAGGTCAGGTTTGGGGGCATACATTTGGAATTAATCGGTAATAAAGTATTCTACCATGACACTGGATTTTATAAATGGAATGCGAACACAGAGAACACAACTAACCTGAGAACTGATTCCCAGGGTACTTCAAAATTCAACTTTTGGAAAATAAGGAGAAATCAGCAAAGAAAACTGAGAAGTAGTCAGTGAATTAGACAAAGTATCAAAGAGTATTTTTCTGGGAGGAGTGAGGAAAGTGTTTCAAATAGGAACATTCAACCGAATGGTAACGTATGTTAATGGATGAAGAGGTCCCAAGACTGAGAAGTGAACAGTTGATCTGGTGGTAGAGAGGTCACTGATGGTTTTTAACAAGAGCAGTTTCAATGGAAAAGGGAAATATAAAAAATTATTATTGGGGGGGTCCTGAGTGACTCAGTGAGTTAAGCCTCTGCCTTTGGCTCTGGTCACGATCTCAGGGTCCTGGGATGGAGCCCCATATAGGGGTTTCTGCTCAGCAGGGAGTCTGCTTTCTTCTCTCTCTGCCTGCCTCTCTGCCTACTTGTGATCTCTCTCTCTCTGTTAAATAAGTAAATAAAATCTTTAAAAAAAATTATTATTGGATCCAAGAAGAAATGGAAGGAGAGCAAGTAGAAACAACATGTGTAGACAACTCTTTTGAGGAGTTTTACTGTAAGGGGAAATTTTACTTAACATGGAAAAAGATGACAATAGTTAAAATTTTTTTAAATTCTTCTAACTTGGAAATATGATGATATGCTTATATGCTGATCAGAATAATACAGTAGGAACAAGTTAAACGCAGGCTAGAGCAGGCATAATTGTAGGAGTGATATCCTTCCATGGCACACTGTAGTACACGGGTACACGGGAGGTGGCCTTAGGAGCAATGACCATTCATTCACTGTAGCAGAGGGGAAGGAAAAGTATGGGTATGGAGAAACCTGTGGAGCTGAGAGGTGGATGGGGATGGGTTTTGCTCCCTCTGCTCAGTGAAGTAGGAGGCAAGGGGAAAGGAAGCATCTAAGGCATGAGGAGACAGGAGAAGGCCTAGAATAGTCATTCATGGTTATAGGGAATGCATTGGGTTTGTGGACAATAGGGTTCGACTGAGGTTCCTAGTCATGCATGTGGAAAGAATCAAAAGGCCCTTCAATGGATGCATGGATAAAGAAGATGTGGTCCCTATATGCTATGGAGTATTATTATGCCTCCATTAGAAGGGACTGGAAGAGATTATGCTGAGTGAAATAAGTCAAGCAAAGAGTCAATTATCATATGGTTTTGCTCATTTGTGGAGTGTAAGGAATAACATGGAGGACACAGGGAGATGGGGAGGAAAAGTGACTTGGGGGAAATTGGAGGGGGATTTGAACCATGAGAGACTGTGGACTCTGAGGAACTAACTGAGGGTTTGGGAGGGAAGGAGGGTGAGAGGCTGAGTGCGCCTGGTGGTGGGTATTGTGGAGGGCACATATTGCATGGAGCAATGGGTGTGGCGCAAAAAACAATGGATTCTTCTGAAAAGAAATTTTAAAAATAAATAAAAATGTAAAAAAAAAAGTAAAAGCAGTCAGTAGTGAAGGCAATAAGAAGCACGTGGTTTTCTCCAGACACAGTTAGCTGCATGAGTATAGCCATGAAATGATCTGAGAGTATGCTTCAACCAGGAATAGGATTTTCCTGGAAGTATATATTGGACAGAAACAAGGGAGTTCCTAAGCATATAAGCAAGAGGTACAGTAATAGACCATTATATCTGAAGCTTGTTGGGGGATTATGAGCACCTGAGAGGAACAAAGGGAAATGAGAGAGACAGTGTAAAGGGATAATATATTGGAGGTTCCAGTAAGTTGGAAAAAGTCCTGGAGGTGAGCTGCTAGAAGGAGTAGATTCTAAAATAAAAACAAAGGGATTAGAAAGTTGGTCACTCAAAATTAATAAAATGTAATAAACAAACAAAGAAATAAGACACCAAGTTGTATGCACACAAGGATTATGAGTGTGGGCATAATGATTATGGTGCGGGCATATATACACATATATGTATTTATGTGTTTACATATGTATATGTAACATACACTCAAATTTATAAATATATCTAATTATTTATGTAATTACTTGTGTGTAAGTCTCTCATCAGCTTTTAAGTGTCCTACTTCTTAAGGTTTACAACTATTCCTTTTATCCACCTAAAAAAGCAAGCATCAACCTCTACATATGGTAGAATTTCAATACATTTTATTGAGTGAGGCATTTTGTTAGTGAATGGATGGAGAAATGATAAATGGATAAATGAAGATCTGGGTCTACTCTTTGACTTTCATATGTAAACCTCACATAAAATTTCTAATTGCAAGATTCTATCAAACTTCCTAGAATTCTGAGTTTAACTGTCTAACCTATTCATGTAAATGGTTTAAGGTTACAAAACCATCACATAGATTAGAAACTTTGTCTATATAATTGTAAAATCAACCATGGATCAGGAGAAAACTATTTACCTTGTGAATTAGTTTCACTTAAGGAAAATCAATTTTCCTATCCTTTTGCGAGCTACAAACTATTGTTTATTGTTATACTTCAGAACAATGCTAAATGGATTTTATTTTTTTATGTGGTGCAACATTTTTAAATGAAGTCTGATCCTCAAAGAGATTCTGTGACAAGAGATATCCACATGCCAAAAAGTCATTAGTGCTGCCTCTGTTACTCACAAACTTAACTGTGTGGGTATTGTACAAACAGTTTCCAGGTTCAGAATGAGTGTCAGACAGTGCAATGACCATGTGTTCTATTCGGGTGACAGCAACTGGACAGAAGACCATCAAGCTTTGCAACCACACTTATTTTATTGTGTAAAACATCTACTCTGTGCTAACCTCATCCTCATCATGCAGCAGCTACAAGAGCCCCAAACAACAGAACACTAACAGGAACTCAGAGAACATAAACCTTAACAATTAGTCAAAGCCTTAACAATTAGTCAAAGTATTTCTTATCATATATTACAAAAATTCTCCCTTAACTTATACAAACTTCTAATCACCCAGAGAATTTTCTGGACTATCTTTTTTTCAGTGCTTTTTTTTTTTTTTTTAAAGATCTTATTTATTTATTTGAGAGGAAAAGAGAGAGCACAAACAGGGATAGGAGCAGAGGAAGAGGGAGAAGCAGGCTCCCCACTGAGCAGGGAGCCAGATTTGGGACTCCATCCCGGGGTCCTGGGATCATGGCCTGAGCAGATGCTTAACCAACTGAGCCACCCAGGCACCCCTTGCAATACCTTTGTTACCAGTATGTGAGAAAAATTCCAAATTCCAGATGATGGCACTTTAGTAGTTATGTAATCAGAGAATGATAATGTTCCTTAATTTGGTGATTTCGTTAAATCCTTGAGAAATGTACGTTTTAAAAAATCAATTACAATGGGCTTCAGAGGAGCATACAAAATCATTTACTGAGTCATCGACATGTCATGTATTATCAAAGAAAGTTTAATGGTCTTTATGGGGCTACTTCCTAAGCCAAGGTAACCTTTTACCATCTACATGTCTAAAAGCATTAGCACAGTTAGTTTCGTTAACTTACCTAAATGTGTACTAAGGGTCATTTGGTTTCTACAATGAAAACAAATGAAAAGACAAAACAGAATGCAGACTATTTATAGTAAAAGTTTTATATATTTTATTACTTAGTACTACTGATCATGCTTTCTTCACCCAGTGCTCACCCATACTAGCACCCCACCCCCAACCATCTTTCTCTATCCCAGAGACTGCAAATAGAGAACACACGGTTTTGGCTTACAGACACTTGTCTTGTTTAAGAAACATGTTACAGTCAAGAAGGAGTCTTTTATTTTTCTTCCCTCATTGTTCTTCTATACCCACCCTCTGGATTTCTTTGTTTCTACTACCAGATGAAATCCAAGTACCACAGATTTTCTGGTCCCTTTTGGTCCTGAGTTTCATTTCAGAAGTCAAAATGCCAACATGCAATGTAATAATTAGCACTCCATATTCTTTCAAAATGAAGAATTTTCTAGCCTTGCCCTTCCAACCCCAGCTCAGACCTGCTTTGGGTTAGAGTTTCCTTCCTTCCCAACTCTGTAATTTATCAGGCCAAAGAAGAAAGGGAATTAGGGGGAAGGGTGCAGTTTTATACAGATACAATTGCTCTCCTGTGTTAGTTTCTTCTAGATGTTGACTTTTTCTCTAGTGGGATCCACATAAACATAGAATTTTTGGAGGTCTTCTCTCTGTGGTCCTCAAACTACAATTCCTAAGGCAAGTCATGCTAGTCCTCTACCTGACCAAGGACTTCCTTCCTCATTCCTAGCTTCACTGGTCCATCCTACACGTTTTCTCTGTTAGGGCTGCTCTGTATTACCAGATAATCATCTTAGGCAGGATCTGCTTTGAAATGAACCAGGCTGACTTCTTTCTAATGGTTCACTTGGCCTGCAGGAAGACAGACTCCTCCTTACCCTGATGTTGCTGGCAAAGCCCAGTGGACACTCTTCCTTGCTGACATACAAGGGAGCTCCAGCCCATCTCTCACCTCTACATTCTCCCTTGGAGGTGATGAGAATAGCAGCACATTGATAGCTCTCCCTCCAAATAAGTCCTGAAATCCTCCCTTTCAATATCTCATTCAATATGGATTAAAGGATGATTGTTTCTAATGCCAGATACTTAATTTTTGCACTGTTTTCCTGTATGGATGGTCCAGCATGTAATATGACTTTGGCTGGCACCTTCTACATTGTCCTTGGCCTTCTGGGTGACCTTCAAGGTACACCAAAGGGTGTACCTTGGTCTCAACAGTGTTGACCCACTGATTTTTAAAGCTTGGTTATTTGTTAATATTTTAAAGTCAAAAAACTATAAATAAAAATATGGATTTTGACTTTCCTCTGAAATCAGACCTGACCATGCATGCTGATAACCCAACAAAGAAAAAAAGGCTAAACTTAGAGCTGCTGTCCTAAGAGGTAACATGAATACTATGTGCTACCATAATCCCCATCCAATCCACCACCATCAGTCATGGCCTCTGACGGAATCTGAGTCTGAGACACCTGTACTACCCTTCTCCCCACCCAAATCCTACCCTTTATCAAGGTTCATTCCATATTTCTTCATGAGGTATCTTAGTATAAAAGGAAAAACACAATATTTAAATCCCACTTGAGAGTCCAATGACAGCATAATTTGGTGGAGTTATCTAACTTTCCTGTGTGTTTACTACTACTCTCTGAAGTGAGGCTGGCAATATTAACTTATTAGGTTTATGTGGAAATTTAAGGAGATAACAAATACAAAGTTCTTGACAAACAACAGATGTAAGTATTTTTCTCACCCATAAAGAAAAATACATATATTTCATATTTTATTGTTACCATCAATAATAGGAGTTAGCTTTATCTACCCAGTTAAAGGAAAGACTGACTTTTATTTCCTTATCCCTCAAGCAGTCTCATACGACATTAAGCATATAACATAGATCCATACGCTCTGTGCAATGGGAATCAAAACATTATTCTATATATTTAGATACTGTCAAATACTGTTGAGTCCTCTAAAGCCTCTAAAGAAGAACATGTCAATTATATCATTAGTGTATTTTAGATAATTATCCCATTTGGATAATACATTTTAATGTGGTTTTTATATTCTTTAATATTTAAATATTAATATTATATTATTTTCTATTAGCTTGTATTTTTAAAATGAAACAGTAGAAAGGAAAATGCTGAAAATCACAAAAACTGGGGTCCAATTTTAACTCTGTCACAAACCAGGTATATTACTACAGTAGATGCTTCATACTGAGACATTCTATTTCGAGAGAGGTGAAAGCTAAAATCTATAACCAGACCATTTAACTAAGGTTCTAGATATGAATTAGGTGACACCAATGAAAAGCAGTCTCGGGGCACCTGGGTGGCTCAGTGGGTTAAAGCCTCTGCTTTCAGCTCAGGTCATGATCCCAGGGTCCTTGGATCGAGCCCAGCATTGGGCTCTCTGCTCAGCAGGAGGCCTGCTTCTCTTCCTCTCTTTCTCTGCCTAACTCTCTGCCTACTTGTGATCTCTGTCTGTCAAATAAATAAATAAAATCTTAAAAAAAAAAAAAAAAGCAGTCTCAAAGTATTTGGAATATTTGGAAGGCAAAGTTAGGAGAAGCCATCTTCCTCCTACTGATTTTGGCTGACAAACAGGGCCACAGGACAGTTGTATTGGCTAGATTCCCCCTTTGCATATCCAGCCCTGCCTCCAATGGATACCTATATGCAGTGGGGTAGTAGCACTAGTGGTGGTGGCCCAACTGCCTCCTGCCTCTGAATCACAGCTGTGGTGTTGATCTTTTAACCTGCTAGTTTAGTGGTAGCCCCTGACTTCCAGCTCCTACAAACATTCCTATGATTTTATAAACATCTATTGAGTCCATATTGAATCCCTTTCTGTTTCAAATAGCAGCCTGTTTCCTGTTCCCTGCGTTGAATTCTGAAATACGATGCTTTAAGAAATTCCTTTTGGGGGCACCTGGGTGGCTTAGTCAATTGACTCTCGATTTAGGCTCAGGTCATGATCTCAGGATCCTGGGATTGAGCCTCGCAATGGGCTCCATGCGAGGGGAGTTTTTGTGGGAATTCTCTTTCCCTCTGCTCCTCCCCCCACTTGCATTGCTCACTCGCTCTCTCTTTCTCCCTAACTAAAATAAATAAATAAATCTTAGGGGGAAAAAAAAGAAAATCATCTTTTGTTTCCTTATATAATAAATGGAATTAGTACATAGTCTTACCTCAGGGTTTTCAAGAAAATTAAAGTGCAAAATAAAATTTGAATTAATTTTTTAGAGTATTGGAAAACTTAAGTGCATCATTTTTTAACCATGGTTAATTGAACATGCACTTATCTTTGTTATCTTCTAAAACTCCTCCAACATGACAGTGAAGACATAAAAATGTTTTAAATCCTCCAGAAGAACAAACTGAATTGGAAAAAAGATAACACGACACAAGAGAATAATCATATTTTAGAAGTTTGAAAAATAGATGGAAGAGTGGAAATCTTAGTGAAGAACAACCAGCTAGAAATAGAAGTTCCACCCTGAAGAACCATGAAAACATCCAGAAATTAAAGGCACCCAGTGTTGTAGAATTCAGAAAATCAAAGTTAGACTCAAAGTAAGGTTTATTTGAAAGTCCGTGTACAGAGAAGTACGAAGCGAGTACTGCCCCCACACCACTATGGAAAACTAGATATTTATTTTCTGATGGAATTAAGCCACAGAGGTGAGAAATGTGAATTGCTGTGTTTTAAAAAATTAAACTAAGTAAAAAACTACATAATAATTGGTATGACCCCAACTCCTTTCCTCACTCAGTTCTAGAAGGGGACAACAAGGTTTTAATATCCTAGGCTAGAGGTTAGATTATTTTCCAGTAGAAAAGAAATATTTCCAGAGAAAAGACTTTCAGCTACGGGCACTTTGCACCTAATTAGATGGCTGAGTACCTCCCACCCTCCTAAGAAGCCCCCAAGCCA
Source organism: Neogale vison (assembly GCF_020171115.1). Classification (NCBI taxonomy): domain Eukaryota; kingdom Metazoa; phylum Chordata; class Mammalia; order Carnivora; family Mustelidae; genus Neogale; species Neogale vison. Next base: position 78,097,452 of record NC_058093.1, read on the forward strand.
ACAAACACTATCCACTCACACTAAGCATCAATCAGCTTTTTAGTGTCTCTTTTTTAAAAGTGACTTCCCCCTTCAGGAAAGTCTTTAACAGGAAAGACAAACTGAAACAAACACACAGAAAACAGTAATCCAGTACAAAGAGCCTATTCAAGTACAAGAAAAATTGTTAGTCAACAAAAATGGACTTCAGAGCTATAAAAAGTGTTGCATGTACTACAAGAGAACAGAGTGCTGCAAAGAAGAATCCATCAAAATAAGAATGAGGTCAGATCTTGAAAAGTTTTGGAGTGGTTGATAAATAGATGTTCAGGGTTTTAATTTTTTTAAGAAAGCAAAAATAGATGAGAGAAGTAGAAATACAATAAGATTTGATGCTTAATCCAGAAAGAATAGATGAAGAAAATGGAAGGAAGAAAATGATCAAACTAACAAATGTAGAGGTTTTCCAAAAAAATGCAGGGCATGCATTTCCAGATTAAAAGGACCCACAAACTACCAGTACAAAATTCTCATACCAATGCTATTATGAAATTTCAGAGGAAAAAGGAATAAGGAGAAGTTCCTGACTCATGAGGGTTGGGAAGAACATCACATAAAAAGATCAGGGCTATCAGAACCAAACCTCTTGATAGCAGTATTAAAGTTAAAAGACAATAAAGCAGTATTTTTAAAATCCTGAGGAAAACACATTTTAACTTACGATTTCAGAGCCTGACAAGCTATATCAAAATAGAATAAATATATTTCCATATATGGAGTTACTGTAAATGAATGTATTTCTTAAGTGTCCTATTTCAGGAACTATTAGAGAAGCTTATGCCCTAAATGAGAGTAAACCAAGAAAGCACAGGATCCAGGAAACAAAAGGCCCAACTCATGAGGGCGTTGAAGGGATTTCCCAGAATGAAGGCAAAGTGCAATCCCAGGTTCAGCTGTGCCTCGGGCTTGGTGAACCCAGATGATCTCATGGGGACAAAGGCTGGAAAGACAATGTCTCCAAGAAAAAGATTAAGACAGAAAAAGCCCATGATGTGCTTGGAAATATGAGAAAAATATTAAAGGGTGTTTTACAATTCTTTTTCTGAATTTGGAAAGAATCAGTGATAGGTCTGCAGTAATCAAAACCAACAATTAAAATGAGATATTTATTAATTCCAGTAAAAACAAGGGCATTGTACTCTACAGGAACATTCACATTTCTTTTCTTGACTCAGAAGTGAAGACAATTCAGTCACAACACTCTAAACACCAAATATTGATTCATGGGAAAGGTAAAAGAACTATACTGGGAGAATGCGGGAGGGTAACCCAAAAGGGCCATGGTTAGAGCTTGGTCTAAGTGCTGTTTTCAGCCACTGTTATAGGAAGGCAGTAGATATGCTTAAAACAGATAAATCAAGAAACAACTACACAAAAGCATTATTTTGAAATACAGATAATTTACAGGAAGAAAGAATTAAAAGATGAAAATTGATGTCTCATGAAGCAGACCTAGGTAGTGCCAAGGAGTAGGAGAAGAATAGAACTGTTGTCATTGTCTTATGGTACTGTTTTATTACTTTAATAAAAGTAAAAATTAATTTTTGAAAGTAAAAGTGTTATGCAATGTATAGGATTAGTACCAAGGAAGTCAAGTTTCTATTTCTTTAAAGACCCAGTCAAAGCATATGACTGGCAGTTTCAGACAGTCAAGCACATCTTTGATGGCAGGAAAAACAGGAGTTATGCAGTCTCAGATCATATTCCAGCCAATTCTCAAAGGGAGGGAAATCAAGAGAGAGCTCTAGGAATTAAGAAGGAAATTCAATTTACCACCAATAAAATGCACAGCATTACCTTGGGAACATCCGACCAAGGACCTAAAGATGCAAAGATTATTTGGTGTAAGCAACCTAGTACCAAATCTCAAATGAGATCAACCATGCAATGCTAAATAAGAAATTCAACAAACATTTCAGAAGAGTTGTTTTTAAATAGTCATATAACTCATATATAACTATCCTCAAATTAGTTTATTACACAAAAACAGAAGGTTTAGTTTCCTGGAAAAAGTAGATGTAATATCTATCTACCAGTGACCTTTACATTGAAGTTTTATAATTCTTTAATATTATGACCACAAAATTCTATGTATAATGACACTGTTATAAAAGTCAAAGAAAACAATGACTTTTATTTCTCTTTATGTCTGATCAGCACAATATTATACGTAGTTACTGAATGGCAGTTGCACTTATACCAAAATGCATAACTAAGTATCATTAGTGTGTGTGTGTGTGTGAGTGTGTGAGACAGTTTTACAAAATTTCATCAAGGCAAAGTTCCCTCCTGGCATTAAATTCATTGTCAGACTCAGAAGATGGTTTGGCTCTTAGGAAGGAAGTTAAAGTCTGAATTATTTAGGTCAACTCAAACTACTATTAATGTAAACAGAGGAACAACTCTTATGTAGTAAAATACTTTCCATATCCTTGTGACTAAAACCGTATTTCACAGCAGTCCCTCTTACACGCTTGGCCTGTTGCTATTGATGAAATGCACTGAAATTTGCCATAAATACTATAAACGGTAAAACTTTACTCACTGATGAAAGGTGAAGGAAAAGCCCTATTATGTGTTCTCATGGCACCTTGTAAGGTTCAAGTGTAAAAGGTGACTGAATTTCCTTAACCAAACACAGTGTCATTATTTTCTGAAGCCCATTTTTATTATTGAAGAGGCAATATTTAAAAGGCTGCTGTTAAGGAAAAGCACCCTAAAATTAGACCTGCCCGCCTTGTTTTCTTTGTAGGAAAGGCACACTCCTAACAGCCACTTCCTTTTTTAAGAGAAACCCTAATAATGAAAGGTAATGAAAGTAATGAAAGGTGATTTCACAGGGGGGGGGCTTCTATAAAGGAGGAGAATAAAATTACCTACCATTTATTGTTTTCACAAATTATCTTTTGTGTATAATTCTGTCTACACATAATATGTGTCTATTTTATCATTCCATGCCTTTGAGAAGAACAAAAGGTCACTGACCCTGATATCTCGTTCCAGAAGTTCATTATCTCCTTCTCTACATCTAAGCTGTTGACTTTCTCTACTTTTTTGCTGTCCATTATTCCCTCATATTCTCACCTCTCCCCTTACCTTAAACCTTAAAGAAGCCCTCAGCCCTTCTTCATGCACGGCACTGGTTTTTTCTGGCAATACATGAACTCTGCAAACCCAGTTCTGCATCTGCTCCGAGCCTGCATTCAGCTGAACTGAAAGTAACAGGGGGGAAAAAAAGCACATAGGGATGCAAACCGATCACACTTGAAATATGTGATCGAGGTGGAATCTCAGCACTGCCCACCAGCTCCGCTGCATTTCCTTAGTCACACTCCTTGCGGAGCTGACTGTTTCACACTTTCTCCTCAAATCTCTGCTCCCTCTCTCCCCTCTTCACTCTCTACAAATAGCCTCTCATTTCCCTGAGAAAATAAAAGTAACCAAAGGGGACCATCACCAAGTTTTCACCTGCCTACTTGCAAATGTTCTCAAATAGTCTGCTTCCCTCCCGTTACCATGGATGAGCGTCCTGCTGCTAGATCCAGTCTCTGCACTTAAGCAGCCCTTACCTCTCACCTGTTTAAGGGAATGGAGATCTTCCTTCCTCTCTCTCTCTCTGCAGTTTTTTTTTTTCCCTCCCTAAAGAATCATTTGTATCATCATTCCCATCATAATTCTCCAATAATATCCCCACATTTAACAAACTGCTTTACACTCCAAGTGTAAAGGAGCTGTCACCATATCTCTACGATCTCCTTTATAGAAAAGTATTTAAAGAGTTAGCTGTACATACTGCTCCCACTTCTTCCCTTCCAGTCTTCTCTTCTACCCACTCCCATGAGGATTTTTGTCTCAGTACTTCTATGGGACTATTTTGCCAAGATTACTAAAGACCTCCATAACGCAAAAGCCAATGGTCAATGCACAGTCCCTGTATATACCATCTCCACAACATCTGACACTTGATATTTGAAGTTCTTGAAAAGCAGTCATCTTTGACTTCCAGGAGGCCACAGTACACTGGCCGCTCCTTCTCTTTCTTCCCTAACTTCTCCTCCCAAGCTCTAAATGTTGGGGTCCTTGAGGGCTCAGCCCTGAGTCTCTTCTCATTTGTACCCTTGTTAACTCCCTAGATGATCTCATCTAGTTCCATGATTTTAAATATATTTGTATATTGATGACTCACAAATTTGTTTTTGCTGCCTTGACCTCCCATCAGTCCAGCTGTCTCTTTATTTGTAAGGCCACTTGAATGTCTGATAGGCTTCTCAAAATTCATGGATCTAAAAGTGTTTTGTTTTTACCCCTACCTTCCTCATTTCAGGAAACGGTAAAAGTTAATAATCCCTTATCCACAGCTATGAAAATATGAAAGCTCTAAATAGCAAACATCTTCATTTTGCAGTAAAATCTGATCTAACCTGAACTCATTTGGCAGCAAAACCTGACTTGAACTGGTAGAGGCCATTTACTGTCTGTATTGTATTTTGTTGCAGAAATACCCATTGGGAGCTACCCCAGACCACACTGGGAATATTTAGTAATTTTTGGAGTAGGCACCTTGTTACCTTTCTGAAATCTGAAATTCATGAATTTGGGTCACATTTTAACCCAAAGACTTCAGATAAGGGACCATAAATGACCCATTTGTTCAGGACCTCTCTCTCACAAACACACACAGACACCCACAGTAAAATAAGTCTTTATGCCTCATTTCAATCCTCACACTCCCAATTCATGAGTTAGTTCTACAGCTTTAATTTTAAAATGTGTCCTAAATCTGGACTATAAATTATGGATTTACATGTCTGTAAGTACCAATGTTGTCATGGACAACTGCCTTAGCCTCCTAATACAGCCTCTTATTTCCAATCTTATCCTTCCCTACTGCCCCCCCAACCTTGTCAGGGTTAGCTTCCACAAAACAAGCAGGAGGCCTTTCCCCACCCCCAAGTTTAAAGTGTACAACCTGTTGATTTGATACATTTGTAAAATGCATTTTTAATTATACATTTTAATTATTTTTAAATCAATAATTACCACCATAGTATTAACTACCACCTCCATCTCTTCACATAGTTACCATTTCATTTTTGTAGTGCAAACATTTAAGATCTACTCTCTTAACAGTATTCAAATATATGATACAGTATTATTAGCTATAATACTGTACATTAGATCCCAAAACTTGTTACTCTTCTAACTGGAAGTTTATACCTTTGACCAATATCTCCACATTTCCCCCACCCCGCAAACCCTGTAACCTCCATTCTACTTTTTGTTGAGAGATATTATGTTGTTAAAACATAAGTCAGATCCCAATCTGCTGCTCTAAACTTGCAAAGGCTTCCTCCCAGGCTGAAAATAAAATCCTAATTTCTTATCAGAGCCTGTTGGGTTTTAGATGATGTGACTTTTTCCTTTCTTTCCATTCTCGATTCTTTCACTCTTTCCTTCACCCACTGTGCTCCAGCCCTCCTGGTCTTGTTTTTCCTCAAATATGTCACATGCACCCTGCCACACGGGACTGTGCTCCTGCCTCCCCTGTCTGGGATGTCATTGCTTCAGCCCTTGGCATAGCTTATTCCTCAGTTCATTAATGTCCTTCTCTACCAGTTGCTATCACATAAAGCCCTTCCCTGAGAAATCTTCTAAAATAGCCACTTCTGAGACTCCCACTTTGTCACCTTACCCATTTTGCTTTTATTAAAACTATATTGCATATTTATTTGTTTGTTTATTATCCATCCACACCATCAAAATGTAACTCTGTGAAGATAAGGTCATGACAGTACCGCTTATCATCATATCTGTGGTGTCCAGAATAATGCTGGAGCTCCCTAAGTACCCAGTGATGAATATTCATTGAATGAGCAAATAAATTATATTGTATTAGTAAGTTGACTTCAGTGGGTTAATCAAATAACATTAGCCCCACTTTCCAAAGCACCTCAGTGTTTTTCCAAGTGTCAGTATTGTGCCAATGAACTTAAGTTACAACTTTACTAAAGACTCTCATTCATCTCATTCATAAGATAGTTTTTTTAATCAGTGGCTAAGGTTTGACTCACACTGTGTAAATTAGTGTTTACTTTCATACTCATAAGACATATACTTAGCAAAACAATATGAATTTATCGAAGTTCCTTATTTTTGAACTTAAACACTTCTCCTTTCTGGGGAATTTAAAATTACTTGGTAACATGTTTCCAATTTCAAAGTGCTCTAAAGTCATTCCATCATGTTCCTTGTTTTCCAGGTGCTCTAGCTATCTTATTTATCTTTATTTATTTATTTTTTTATTATTATGTTCAATTCAAGTGAATTAAATTTGGAACATTCTCAGTCAATAAACATACATAATCTCTTCTTAACCCATGAGTCCTTTGTGGATAGATGGGTTCTCTTTACAGGCATCTTTTGATACACATTTTGCAAATATTTATCTCTAATTGGAAATATGATTCACATCATAGGATGAAGTCAGAAGAAAAAATAGTAAATGACAGTTTGAAAATCATGACTTTAATACAAGCTTTATCACACACTTTGGACTTGATATCTGGTTAAAATAAAACTCAAGAACCATTAAAATTGTACAATCACATTGTGAAATTTCAAGACTATCTTTCTTTGTAACTTTCTCTGTAAGGACTGTGCAAAGGGGGGATTAGTTAATTTTCAACTCAGTAGAAGGCAAGTAACTGGAGCCTGGAAGCTAAAGTATTTAGCCTGATGGCCCTCAAGTTGGTCAGCTTATCTCCTTCTGCCTAACTCACTGCAATTTGGCAATAACCCTCACAGAATACACAGCCGTCTTCACTTGCCATGAATTCCCTGGGCTGCAAGATCTCGGAAGGCCAGAATATTCACTGATGACTAAAAGATATTCTCAACATAATCCTAGCTATTCAATTACATAATGAAACAAAAATTTGAGTTTTTCTAGGATATAAGTGGTATAGCTCTTAGGAAATCACAGCCCTGGAGTAGTCATTCAGTCCATGTTCGAATCTCCTCTGCCACCTACCGATCCTAGAGTTACCCAGAGTCAACTTTAATCTCATACCTGGCAGAGGAATAGGCAAAAACAAACAGGCATTTGCAGTAATTTGCAGTAACAGTTACCATTTGTAGATGCTCCTCGTATACCAGACACTGGGTCTGAGCACTTAGCATTATTTTTATCCTTCACAACAATCCTAAGATTCTAAGTTTCACATTACAAGGTTTGTCTTTTGTTCTTTTTGTTTTTGTCCGTGACAGAGTTGTATCCCCAACAGCTTCTGCTGGCCAGGTTCTGATACCTCATTCTCTTCCTTTCTCCAGAAGCAGTTTAAATACCCTCCAAAGAAGTTTCTTGACCTTCTAGATTAAATTGATGTTGCTGCAGAGCAACGATAGCTTTACTAGCTATACCTTTCAAATGTAAGGTTGTTGAATATTGCCTACTGTGGGTTTTTTTAATATATATCAGAATAGTTTTAAGTTTTCACTTCTTGCAGTGTACTATGGTGGGCACTGAGGATACAGGAATAATTAGATGGATTCCACCTCTTTGCTCTTGTTACTCTCAGAAAAGGAAAAGAAGGGCTACGTAAAATGCAGAACAATTTAGCGGACAGTAACAATAATGCATGAAGTGCAATTAGAGTATCTAGAAGGGTCACCTAATTTAGTCTCAGATAATCATGAGTGGTTTTTCTCTGACTTTAAAGATATTATGATTAGGCTCCAACTTTCCCACCTGGTCTTTCAGAAATTCCACTTCAATCTGCTTACAGTTTCACAAGGATACTGCTTTTCTGCCAGCCTATACCTCCTTTTTCACTCCGTTTAAATTGAACATCTTTTCTCCACAAATCCCTTTGTCCAGTTTTTTTTTTAAGATTTTATTTATTTATTTGAGAGAGAGAGATCACAAGTAGGCAGAGAGGCAGGCAGAGAGAGAGAGAGGAGGAAGCAGGCTCCCTGCTGAGCAGAGAGCCCCATGCGGGACTCGATCCCAGGACCCTGAGATCATGACCTGAGCCGAAGGCAGCGGCTTAACCCACTGAGCCACCCAGGCCCCCACTTTGTCCAGTTTTTTAAAAGAAGATTTTGCCAGACATTTTCTCTTCACCAATAAGACTTCTGGCTTACAAAAGTTAAAGACTTCTGTTTTATAAAATTTAAAGCTGTTATTCTATCTTTAAAAACAAAGGAGTCAGCTAAAATTTTATTTTAAATCAGAAAAATTGATAGAGATTGGTAATAGCAGAACTAATGGTATATGTCAGTTTTGAATGGGCAACTATTTTATATAAACCATAAATTGTGATGACAAAACAATATAGAGTTCCAAAAATAAATGTAAAGTGTATTTCTTTAATACAATCAAAACCATTGCTTAAGGAACAAAGAGAGAAGGAAGGAAAAGAAGAATTGAATCAGACTGTTTCCTTATGAACTCTATATGGTAAGAAAGGATAAGTAATGAAAGAAAAGAAAAGCTGAATAAAAATAAAAAAGGGAAAATTTATGCAAAATTACGAATTAAGTTTATAAAAATTTTATAACATATTACCATATGGTATTTGGCTATACATTGTCTGCTCACAAAATAGAAGTAACAAAATAAATGATCATTTCATATATGTGACTTTCTCCGATGAACACCCTAAAACTTACCTAAGTCTAGCCCAACGTAACTAAGTGACACACACCCCATATTAGTTCTTGGCTCTACATTATTCACATAGTACTTACCTGGTTTCCACAATTAATTCCCCCTATTGCTTTGATTCCCTCCCTCTCTCTTTTTTTTCCCTATCACTTACTCCTTTGACCCAATCAAAAATTAGCAAATGTTTCAGAGTTCATGAATATAAAATCAAGGTTGTGTTTTTCCATACCCTTTTAGCAAATGTTTCAGAGTTCATGAATATAAAATCAAGGTTGTGTTTTTCCATACCCTTTCCTGCATCTGAAGAGATAAACTTATACTGGAATGCTTCAGATAATAGAAGAAATATGTAGGTAAGGAGGAACAAGATGGAAAACCACTTTCTCCTTTTTCTTTGTGGTTGCAAAGAAGAGGCCTAGAAGAGTGGAAACTGGGCCTTCCCATGCCCTGCATGACCTGTTGTCAGGGCAACAGGATGTGTGGGGAGCCCTGGTCTTCCCAGTGCCTGTTGCCAGGGTAACAGGATATGAACCATCTTTCCTTAGACAACCAAGCAGTTTCCCTGCCTTATTCTATGTTTGGTAGGAAATTATATTTGCTCACGAAACCTAAGAGCAACACACTTCAGCAGAAAGCTCATTGAGAAATCATGTATTGGAAGAAATATTGTAAGTAGGGGCATGCAGTTGATATTGTTGCTGTTGGAAATAAGTGGAAGAGAATTATATTGAACTGATTTTCTGAAAATCACTTTTTATTTTCATAATCTTTTGATTGGATCAAAGAAGTAAATGAAAGGAGATGATGGGAGATTAAAAAAAAAAAAAAAAAGCAGAGTGGTAGTAGGAAAAAAAATTCTGAAAGCCAGAAAAGAATTATCTGAATAATGTAGAAGCTAAGAGCTTGATTTTGGTGTTTATCAGTTGACTTTTTTTGTGCAACAAACCATCTTGCAACTAGTGGCCAAAAACAACAAACATTTCTTATTTCCTTATGACTTTGAGGAAGTCAGATCGTCCCAGATGACTTCACTTACATATCTGGTGGTTAATGTTTTGGCTGGTATAAGGGGAACTCAGCTGGAATGGTTTATATCTGCTTCACAGGCTTGTCCTCGAGGAGGTTTGACCAGATTTCTTCCCATGCTGGTAGGAGAATAAACTCCAATGCATAAGCCCTTTCCAAACCTTCACATGTGTCACATTTGCTAAGATCCCATTGGCCAGAGCAAGCTGCATGGCCAAGCTCAGAGCCAGTATGGGAGGGAGTACAAGAGTGAATGAATATTGGAAGTCACATATTGGGCCACATTAGAACAGTGAATAATAACACAAAAGAATTTCTGGCAAACAGAGAGCTCTTTGGAAAACCTGAGATATCAAGGCAGAAATTTGCTGGAGGGTGAAATATCGAAGGGTCACACTTACAAAGATACTTTTTCAGTTGGTACCAGTAGAAGGTACTGGAGATTTTGAGAGCTCTAAAAGTTCAAGAGGAGCTCCTTAGTCTGTCTAATAACCATCTCCAAATGCAGTCAGAAAATTGGTGAGAAAAATGCTGTGTGCCTTTACATACTTTATGTTCTCTGTCAGAAATAAAACAGAATAAACTCCATTTAGATGATTTTTCTAAAATAAAAGGAGAAAAAGTTCTATTCACTTCACTTATTATATGCACAAAATCTCTTAGAACAAGAAGAAGCAACACAGCAGGAATAAAATACCTAGTTTTAATCAATTGGACCCCTGGCTTTACTCTTACTGGTAAATAAAATCTTTGGGGACAGACACCCAGATGTCTCTACTCTGCAGGGTTTGGGGTTTTTTTTCCTTCTGTTGTTTGGGACACCAAAGGCCAACTAAATTAAAATAATTTTGTAAGTATACAAGCTCCAAAGAGGCAAGAGAGATTAGAAAAAGCACATTCCTTTGAAAATACTAGCTAGCATCATTTTAAAAATAATTTGATTAAAGGAGTAATAGTAGTACATGCCTAGGAGAAGGAGAGAAATAGAACCGGGGAGTTTCTGACATCTAAAGCATATGCCAAGTGATAACTCCCTTTGGAGTATGCAAAACTAGGCAAACAGATGGCAGGATTGTGGCGAAATCAAAACAAGAGAATAGTTTTTAATTCCTAAAATGTCAGGTTTTATAGTGAGTATTAAATGAAATTATATAAGCCAGGGTTGATTGGAAAAGAAAGATATGGGCTTAGGAATCTGGCCTTCCCCCTACTACCCAGGAAACATTTGTCAAGTCATTCAGTGTCTTTGAGGCTCAGTTTTCACATCAGAAGAAATGGGAGAATTGTGCTGAATCACATAGACCAAAAGAAAAATCTTTTAGAAATAAAGCACAAAAATTATAAAATACCATTACTACTATGATTCAATTATGAGTTTAAGCTAACTAAAAATACGATTGATGTATAAGTTGTTCAGTGTTTTATCTTGCTCCAAATGTCATTTAAAACACATCTTAGAATGTCCACATTTAAGCAGACCAGAATCAGCATAGTAATACTTTTTTTAAAAAAAAGATTTTATTTATTTATTTTTGAGCGAGAGACTGAGTGAGAGAGAAAGGGAGAGAGAGCACGAGCTAGGGGAGGGAGAGGGAGAAGAAGACTCCCCACTGAGCAGGGAGGCTGCCAGAGAGGGATTTGATCCCAGACTCCGGGATCATGTCCTGAGCTGAAGGCAGACATTTAACTGATGGAGCCACCCAGGCATCCCTGCATACTATTACTTTTCTAATAAGAAGTCTATTTTTATTTTCTTCTAAATCATCAAGTACCTTGTTTATGTACAAAATTTCAAGAATCCTTTGACCTTCCTCTCTTATGCAGAGATGAATTAAGGTTGACCTCTGTTTTCTTGCCCTGTGGACACTGTACTTAGGACTGTACTATTTTTTCACATCTAATTATCAACGAGTTTGAGGAGCTATAAATATCAAAATTTTACCTAGCAGAAATTACCTACACTGAGCATCTTCTGGGCCTATTTAATAAAAATGTGTGTTTTAAAATATTTTATAGAATATAAAATAAAATACAGTCTCTTTAAACAATTTCAAGAAGTTAGTTTAAAAGGAGAAACTAGAAAATGTTTTATTTATATGCCTCACATAAACTATTACCACTTTTATAAACTTCCTTAACAATAAATAGTTATTCATGCCTAATACTTGCTCAGACCGGATATTTGGAATACTGGATTCTCATGAGCCTTTAACATTATCATCTGTTCAATGATGTTAGTGAGCAGCTCCTTTCATATCCAAAAGGCTTACAGCACAGACCTTTTGGATGGGAATCAGACTTGCTCAAATATTTACATTTGATTAGCTGATTGAAATATGTTAGAATAAGGGACAAAATCTAATAATATAATGGTAATTTGGTATTTTCTAAAATGAATCAGCAAAGGAAGGACTGTGGGACATGACAATAATTATTTGGAAGTCAACTCCTTTGTGAACCAGACCTAAACTGGGATAAGGAAAGACCTAAAGAATGATATTCAAGACAGAGTGACTCAGGAAATCATACTAGTCCTGCATTATACATGATAATAGAGCCCTAAAATCCATCCTAAGACTACCACAAGATGCTGAATTAAGGATGCTGAATCCATCCAGGCAATTCTTCTATCAGTGAAACTTAAAGGTCACTTCTCTTCCTCAGCATCTCTCCTGACACACCCATCACTCCTACGCCAAGGACATGTAAATCCTTGAGTATAAAAACCCAGGAATCTTGGTGAGGGCACTTCTGCTGACCCAAGAGAAGGTCTTCCTTTCTCATCCTGACAACCCAACTCTCTCCACTGATTCCAATAAGAAAATTACTTGAAAAACTAGAATTCTGCATTTGCATGTAACATTAGCAATAATAATGATAACAGCTAGAATTTCTTGAATTCTGGACACTGACCTAAGAAGTTCATGAGATTTATTCATTTAATCTTTTCAATATCTAGGAGATAAGTAATGATATCATTCCCCGTTTACAGATACAAAAACTAAGGTATTGAAAAAGCAAGAGCTTGGAGAAAATAATAAAGCTGTTAAATAGAGTTGATATGCATGTAAGAATAGATAAAATTATGGAAATATCAATAATTACAATATTTTGAAGAGATTACTGTATGTCAGCTACTGTGCTATATTTCTTTTCACTACCTTTATTCGGGCAATATCCAGATTCCCTGATCCTAATCCTTCCCTTTTAAGTGGAAGGACCTTCAACTGGAAAAGCCTTCCAGGCTGCCCTTTGCTACTTTTCACATTCTTTCACAAAGGAGGAGGAGGAACATTTGGTTGGGGAATTGCGATAACGAATTACACCTAGGGGGTGGGGTGGTGTGGGGGGAGCCCGGGGGGCTCAATGGGTTAAAACCTCTGCCTTCAGCTCAGGTCATGATCTCAGGGTCCTGGGATCGGATTGAGCCCCACATCAGGCTCTCTGCTCAGCAGGGAGCCTGCTTCCCTTCCTCTCTCTCTGCCTGCCTCTCTGCCTACTTGTGATCTCTGTCTGTCAAATAAATAAAAAATCTTTAAAAAAAAAAAAAGAATTACACCTACGGGTGTAAATTATCCTTTTCAGGGGGTGAGAAAAGGATATTCTTCATGTAGAGAGCACAGTTTCATCTGTTAGAGGCCATGAGGCACATATAGGAGAGATTTTGCCCATGCAGAGGAGGTCTGCAGTTTGGGTAGATAAATTGAATTCAAGGGTGTTCTGGCTTATTTAGCTGCAAAATCTTATCCTTCAACAGACATTCAGTCTGCAAAGAGGCTAACATTTTGATCTCTGTCAGCTGGACTCCTAAATCTATCCCTTACTTAATCTTGAACTTGGATTAGAGATATCATTCATTAGCTCCACCCTACCCCGAGATCTCATGAGATAGGTATCAATTTTTGTCTATTTCTCAGTTGAAAAGTCATGTTCTAAGATAAATCATTCCTACACAAAGTGCCTTCCCAAGTAACTCCTGGTCACATCACCCTGTACATTTTCTTCAGGTCACTTCTTACTCTCTATTAACTTATTTTTTTATTGATTTTGATATTTGTTTCCTCTACTAAAATGTAAGTTTCTGTGCCTAAGCTTGTGCCTGATACAGCATAGAACCAGTGGGTATTTATTAAATGAGTGAATGGATGATGAATAAAATAACTGGATTTTACAAACAAAGAAAGTGAAATTCAGAAAAGTTAAGAGATTTTCAAGGATCACAGAGCTAAAGAACAGATTTATTAGAAAACAGCTGACTGATTCCAGAGTTCAGATTGATTGATTGATTGATTTTTTCCAATTTATTTATTTTCAGAAAAACAGTATTCATTATTTTTTCACCACACCCAGTGCTCCATGCAAGCTGTGCCCTCTATAATACCCATCACCTGGTACCCCAACCTCCCACCCCCCCGCCACTTCAAACCCCTCAGATTGTTTTTCAGAGTCCATATTCTCTCATGGTTCATCAACCCTTCCAATTTACCCAAAAGCACATACCCTCCCCAATGTCCATAACCCTACCCCCCCTTCTCCCAACCCCCCTCCCCCCAGCAACCCACAGTTTGTTTGGTGAGATTAAGAGTCACTTATGGTTTGTCTCCCTCCCTATCCCATCTTGTTTCATGGATTCTTCTCAGATTTTTTTTTTAAAGATTTTATTTATTTACTTGACAGAGAGAGATCACAAGTAGGCAGAGAGGCAGGCAGAGAGAGAGAGAGAGAGGGAAGCAGGCCCCCCGCCGAGCAGAGAGCCCAATGTGGGACTCGATCCCAGGACCCCGAGACCATGACCTGAGCCGAAGGCAGCGGCTCAATGCACCGAGCCACCCAGGCACCCCAGAGTTCAGATTTTTAATCTTTGAGGTATTTTACCTCAACCATATCTATTCTATAAATATAATATTATATAAGGACTGAAACCTATATTAAGATTATATTTATATACCAGAATAGATTTTGTGAGATGGTTTTCTTTAGTTTTATGACTAAGGAAAATTTTTAAACTTATTTTTCTGATTAATCCATCAAAACTATCAACCAAAGCCATCAAACCAAAGTGAAACTAAAGACTGAGATTTATCAACAATTTACAAAAAAGAACATAAACATTTTTCCATGGTATTTGAAATGAAGCCACTATAAGCTCTCAATATCAGAGCTTGGTAAGAAGATTGATGGTCTGGGCATATAAACCAGGGTTAGATGGAAGACAGCGAGTTATTAAATGGCTAAAGATAAAGATATCTACTCCACTTCTCCATAGAGCAGCAGAGACTAACTCCACCTCTGGGCATCCATCTGTACAAGACTGTGTGTGTTGGAGGCAATGGTGGTGGAGAAGGTAAGAATATAAAAATGGTCATGTTGATTAAGCACTCTGGTATTCTGCTATGGAAGGAATGTACTTAGTTTCTTACTATTGCTGCATCAAAGCTACCACAAACTTAGTAGCTTCAACAACATAAATGAATTAGCTCCAGTTCCATAGGTCAAAAATTCGCTGCACATTTCACTGAGCTAAAATTAAGGTTTTGGCAGAGCTGCATTCTCTTTGGAGGCTTTAGAGAAGAAACTGCCTCTTGCCTTTACAAGCTTCTAAAGGTTGCCCACATACATTGCCTCCTAGCCTGTTTCCTCCATCTTCAAAATCGACAACGGCAAGTTGAGTCTTTCTCAAATCAGAGCACTCTGATAGCTTCTTCTGCCCCACTCTTCCACTTTTAAGAACCTTCGTGATTACGTTGGGCCCACTTGGATAATTCAGGCTAATCTCCATATTTCAAGGTCAACCGATTAGCTACCTTAATTTCTCTATGACATTGTAAAGTAACATTTTAACAGATTCTAGGGATTAGGACATGGCCATGTCTGGGAGGCAATGACTCTGTCTACCCCAAAGCCCATTGACTGAGTTTTAAGGATCTGCATCCTTTTCTGTGATACTTCTAGGTAACCATTCTGAGAATGTCTTCTTTTCTGTTTTGAAACTAAGGTGAATAAGAGCCTTAGAGGGGCACCTGGGTGGCTCAGTCAATTAATGCCTGCCTTTGGCTCAGGTCCTGATCTCAGGGTCCTAGGATTGATCCCTGGGAAGAGCTTCCCACTCAGCAGGGAATCTGCTTCTGCCTCTGCCTTCTGACCCTTTCTCCACTCTGGCCCCCATCCCACTTGTATGCTCTCTCTCTCTCTCTCTTTCTCTCAAATAAATGAATAAAATCTTTTTTCTTTAAGAGCTTTAGAATTAGGCAGATTTGTATTTAAATGCAAGTTTCACCAGATACCAGTTGTTTAAAAACTTAGGATACTTATTTTTTGTGAAATCATGTCATATTTGGGAAGTTCTTAAAACCAGTAGATGATAAGCACATATTACTTCTTCCCATCTTCTTCATCCCTATTCTATCTGTGAATCTATCTCTACTCCTTCAACCTGGCTTTAGGCCCTATTTTGATAGTCTGACTGATTCTCTAATTTTGAAGTTAGAACCACTATAATATTCCAATTTTTATTCATTCACTGAAAATGATTTATTGCATGATCTCCTATGTGCCAGGCACTGTGCTAGGTGCTGGGGATCCAAAAGCAGACACAATGAACATGATTCTTGCCCTGAGGAACTTATGGCCAAATAGTGAAGATAGATTTGGTAATGAAAAGGGAAGTGCATGTTCTTCATGAGCCAAATATAGGAAACTAACCCAGTATGGAGGGTCAGGATGGATTTCCTTTGAAAGTGAAATTTAATAAGAGATCTTTGAGCATTACTTAATAGCATCCCTATTAGGATTATGAATCGGATATTCCTTCCTGACAAAGGAATTTCCCAAGCTCTGGAGGGCATTTATCATGCCTGGACCATGCAGTCCACGGAGTACAGAAACACCCACAGGCACTACAATAACAGAAACATCCCCACACATCTCTAAAAGTATCACAGGGAACAAGAGCAGCCCTGGCTGAGAGAGGAGAAAGGAGTGATTCCCTCGAGAAGAGAGAACAACATGAGCAAAGGCAGATAGGCAGGAAAAGCATTTCTTTGGGGCAACCTTGAGCCTGATTGGGAAGGGACCACAGAGGAAGAGGCATGACAGAAGGCTCCAAATGTTGAGCAGGTACAAGGACACCATGTGAACTATGTGGAACTTTGAAGAGAGGGTTCTAGAAGGCAGGGCAGTAAAGGAATCAGATTTCCTCTTCTACAATGCTGCTTCACCCTAAGCATGATTCCAGTTGGGGAATATGGTGCTAATAGCTCCTGTCATTTTACCTGATTTTGCCAATTTTTATTCTAAGTATGTATTTCTGCTACATTTTCTTGGTGATAAGGGTTTAGGCAACTGTTTCTGAGAGCTGCTCAGCACACTGCCCTCTTCAATAACAGTTACTTTAAATTTGTCATAAAGTTATTATACATTTCTTCCTTTCTTCTTCACTTTCTGCTTCTCTATGTTTTATTCTTTCATTACATTCCATGATCATCATGTTCACCACCCATCAAAGGAAGAAAGAAAGAAAAGAAGCTGGAGTCTTTCAACTGTTGTGTTCACAGTTCTAGATCTTAATATCTGGATATCTGTTTAAATATGGAAAGACAGGAAGGTAAGCATCTAGATGTGAAAAACTA
Organism: Neogale vison; assembly: GCF_020171115.1. Lineage (NCBI taxonomy): Eukaryota > Metazoa > Chordata > Mammalia > Carnivora > Mustelidae > Neogale > Neogale vison. The sequence goes on from NC_058093.1 coordinate 78,114,810, forward strand.
ATTCTCATATATTAAGTTAGTTTCCAACGGTAAAATTTTCATAGGTCCTAGTCCTATATTTATAAAAACTGAAAGAATTGACAATAAGTACTATGAAGTAGTGAGTCTCAGATTTTTGTCTTGGGTTACAGTTTTGAAAGTTTAAATTTTCCTCCATTCTGTTGAACAACTGAATAAGATAACATTCTGATTTAGTTTTTGCTATAGTGCCATGTTCACTGGAATTTCTACTTGACCACAGTTTTCTGGAAATGTTGTCCCCCTTAGATCGAACTCTTAGAACAATAGCATCAATTGGAAAGAGCACCACCAATGTTTCAAAATATGGTTTTTGTTTTTTGGGGTTTTTTTTATCCACAGCTGTAGAGCAATTTTTACCTTTAAAAAAGAAAAAGAAAAAAAAAAAAAACAGTACCATGACACAGAAAAAAAAGAATTATTTCTAAAACTGGAAAAAAAAAACCCTGCATAAATGAAAACACATACAGCTTTTCCTCATGGGAATGAATAAACTTAACAACCTTTGCAAAGATTAGAGTTAGAAAAATTTCCTTAGTATGTAGGAAGTAGTAAAGGTCCCAGAGTCACAGAAAACTTCTGAACCAGAAATTTCATTAAGTATTGAGATGGCAGAAGAAATAGGAAGTATTTTCTTGTCCTAAACAATTGATCATTTATGGACAAGTATATGAATCTTTTTAAATGTTGTTTGTAAAGGGTTTGATGCCATAGTCATTTGCTAACATTTCCGTCATAATGGATGATGAGTCATAGTGTAAAATCTAAATTGTCATGTTGAGAGACAAATTAGAGGTAGAATATGGATTCAAGAAAGCTAAAGAAAAAAGCCATAATTGTAAAATAAAATTAGTAGAATCAAGCATACAAGTATACATCAGGAATCAGAAGAAGAAAGTGTTTCATCGTTGTTTCCACAAAGGAATAAGAGATTTCTTGGCACATCACTGAATATGGTGTCTTAATTAAATGTTACATGAAGAAGATTTAAAAGAAACTCAATGAAAAAAATCAATAAAATGGTAAGGAATAACTGATATTTTAATTTAGTTTACTGATGTTTTCACATTTGTTACAAAATTTAAAAACTATTTCTATGGACTCAGAAAAGTGATTTAAGATGTTATGTTATGGGGTGCCTGGGTGGCTCAGTGGGTTAAAGACTCTGCCTTCAGCTCAAGTCATGATCCCGGGGTCCTGGGATCAAGCCCCACATAGGTCTCTGCTCAGCAGGGAGCCTGCTTCCCCCTTTCTCTGCCTACTTGTGATCTCTTTCTCTCTGTCAAATAAATAAATAAAATCTTTTAAAAAAAGTTATGTTATATGAGATTCCTTATATTTTCTGTAAATAAGTAGCTCATGTTTCCATATTTAAAGTATAGTTGAATAAGCTTTATTTTAACCTTTGTCTTTATTTTTATTTAACTTCAAAAATGTATGTATTACAAACCTACTTAAAAACAGAATGTCTTGTTGAGACAAATCAATGTATTTGTGAAGCTATATATGATTAAGAGTGAAAAAAATTACTTTCCAAATATATAAAGGTCTTCATTGGGTCTTCTTTAATAAACCAAGAATTTTATTGCAAAACTGTTTGATAGCTATCATGAATAGCATAATTTTAATTGCCAACACTTAAAAAGTAAAATTCAAGGAGCAGAGATTTTGATAGGCTAAAAACTCTGTTTGAGTCAATATTACATTTTAAATAGACAAGACAATTCCAGCAATGGTATAAGGAGACCCTCATATCACTGCTGTGAATGCAGACTACACAAAAGACCATAATTAAAGATTTAGCTGTCATTAGTCATGCAAGTTTTAGATTTAGAGCTTCTTGTTTTGACGGCTCTAAACCTAGAATACTGGAAATGTCTTAAGTCAAAGTACAAGTTAAACTATAGTAAAATGCAAATTCCTTCCTTCTATGATACAGAGGCAATCAGTCATTTCAATCAAGTTCAGTAATAATGATTATTTTTTAAAAAAACTAGTTTCAGTAATTTTTTCCCCAAGTGGTCATTCAGTGTCTTTATGTGGATACACACCAAATTTCCTTAGTACATACATGTATATTTTAACCTACATCAACATTGACTATCAAGTGTTGAAGGTCTACTGTTGAATGGCTGTCACTCTCTACTGAAACAAAATGAGATCAATCTTTGAGATCATTTGATAAAGTGAAAGTCAGATAATTTTGCTCTAAAATGTTAAGTAAACACAAAGTCACTTTTCAAATTTCTTAAAGACATAGGTACAAATTCACTATCATACATACATACATTTAAGTAACTACATATATTCGTACATTTAAGTAACTATAGGAAAATAAAACAAATACAAACAAAACAGACAAGCAAAAAAATCCTGTCCTGATAGAAGGAAGAAAATCTAAAATAGGTTATAATATGATCTATAATTTTTCCGGTACAGATGTTCATCTACTAATTAGGTTAGGACACAAATCATCTGATGACTGCCAATGTTTAATTTTCATCTATGCTAATTAACTTTGTAAGTTTTTATTTGCTCTTACAGGATTATTTGTTTCCCTAGAGAACAAACCCACCCAAAAAACTGTAATTTTAAATCTTCAATGATTCTTATTTCTCTAATTTCTCTAATTCATTCAAATGATGTAAGATGGCTTCCCTTTTTAAGTTATTCTCTGTTGAATGTTGTTTGCATTATTAGTGTGCTCTTATCTTAGTATAGTGTAATGCCATGTATTACTTTAAGTGAAAAAAAAACATCCAGAGAATGCTCTTTAAATAGCTAAACATCACAAAATGCATTCAAATGGAAGAAAGTAGGAGTTTTTCCTCTAAGCAAAGTTCGACATAATTTTTCTTTTAAAAAATCTTATATCAAAACAGCAACATTGAATTTACTCAGATGTTGCACTGTATATAATAGTATGTAAACAAAGCATAGAACTATGAATCCTAAGAAAATCTATATTTTGTATATTAAAAGATTCTTTCTGCTATTATTACAGAAAAGCAAATATATTTTCATTTGAGATCTGCAAATACGTTAAAGCAATTGCAATGGCCTGTAAATATTCATTTTGCACATTTTTATTGAAATGTTAAAGTTGATTTTTCTTTTTTTAAGAGATTTTATTTATTTATTTGACAGAGACACAGTGAGAGAGGGAACACAAGCAGAGGGACTGGGAGAGGGAGAAGCAGGCTTCCCGCCGAGCAGGGAGCCCCATATGGGGCTCCATCCCAGGATCCTGTGATCATGACCTGAGCCTAAGGCAGACAATTAACGACTGAGCCACCCAGGCACCCCAAAGTTGATTTTAAAATTATGGCATAACTAAAATAAAGCATATAAACATAGGGTTCTGGAGAACTAAGTAGCATACACAACAAAAAACTTAAATGCTGTTTAAATAGCAAGGTGAGTAGCAATGCAAGTAAAGTTTAACTCAGGTACTTACATTTCATGTTTGACATAAGCACATCTCTTGACCCATCTCAGTTTTATACCATGAGCTATTCTGTATTCTCAGAAGAAGTGAATTGGTTAATTTAAATCTAAAACTCTCCAGTAAGTTTGGAATGCTACTAGCGTTTTTACCACATTTTTTCTTAAAGAAATATCAAGACAAAGACTAAGCACAATGCAATATAAATATTTAGTATCACATTAATCCTGCTCTTGCTTTTTCAAAATATAATCACAGAGAAATAACTACCAGTGGTAATATTTATATTTTTCCGAAGGAAATTTTTTTTTTCCTGCAGGTAACCTGGCAATTAGCTTTCCTAGTTACATTTCTGCATATCTAAATCATATATCTAAAGAATACAAACAGACTGTATAAAAGAAGCTATGTGTTATAACAGTGAAATGAATTCTCAGGGAGATACCTTAATTTATATTAAACATACAGGTGCAAGAAAGATTATCAGTCATCCTTCAAGCAAGTTATTAGCTGAGACTAACACATTTTATTTTCTAAGAGAAAATCTTTCTAAAGGAAACACCAGTCCACAAATTCAGATAGTAAGAACAATTAGTCATGTTAATAGTCAAATTCTGGGTGGGGTGTGGGAAATAAAAACACAGAACCAAGCAAAGAGCTTACTCACATTCCTTTCAGGCGTTGCCACATTTTTTCGGTGTGTTCTCCTATGAGATACTTAAAAGTGGTGTTTTCCAATTCTTCAATTTCTGTAGCAGTTGACCCCATGATGATACTCCTAGGGCAGTATAGTTACAGTCAGTTTCAGCAGCTAGAACAAGCATTCCTCAGCCCACTACAGATCTCAAACAGTTATATAGTAGCATCTCTCATCTATCAAAATGTTACAGATTTACAAAGCTGAGGGCAGCTTCTGCCAGAATTGCTATTGACTTTGACAGGCATATCCACTGCTCTCATCACCCGCCCTCCCCCCACCCCCCAAGCAGACAGCAATCTAAACAGATCCTCTGACCTCACAGGAACAATCCGCACATGTGAGCCTGCTACTGTACTACTGACCGACTGAGCGCTCCAGCTCTCCCCAAAAGCAGCTCATCTGTTACCGTTCGGTGCACTGAAGCACATCAGAATTCCTACAATTTACAAGATCTATTATGCACAAGAGAAACGTGAATGACTTTAGCGCACCAGAAGAAGCTGAATTCGTCTCTACCAATGGAAGGAGGGCAGGATGTAATAAGAAAGCAGATGGTAGGAACCAGTGTCAGCAGCACCACCCTGAGAAAAAAGTGCCTGTTTTAAATGCCAAGGTTTTTGTCTCTTAATTGATCTGGAACCAACAGTTAAAGATATTATCATGTTCTAACAATAAAGGCAACAAATGTTAACGACAACAATGAGGAAATAACACAGAGAGCCATACAGAAGACAGACCACAGAGCTCCACAGGTTGTTACTGAAAGACTATGTACATCAATGATGCTGTAATCATGCTTATTCACCTTCTCCTAGCAACTCCACACAGTAGGTAACCGCCAATTTAACCAGAAGAAAACACAGCAGCTGCACACAGCCTGCTCCGTGAATCCTTTGGGGATTAAAAGATAAATAAAATGAAACTAATGTGGATGCTTGTGTGCATGCGTGCGTGCGTGCGTGTGTGTGTGTGTGTGTGTGTGTGTGTGTTGAAGGAAAGGGAGTGTGTGAAGGTGGGGGGAAGAAGAAAGGGAGAGAAAGAGAGAAATTGATGCTGTGCTGCTTGTGCATTTTAGAAGAAAAATGAGAGAAAGTGAACATAAAAGGAATCAGAACTGAGTCATCTGCCAAGCTCCCAACACATGGTGAGCTTTCTTTGAAACAAGCACAGACCTTGAGTATGAGCTCCATAACAGCTATTGCTATCTGCAAGCTGCTAAGAAAAATACACTTAAAAGCAGTATCTCTTCTTGCTTGTTTGGAAACCCACATGTAGTTTTGTTCCTCCCTGCAAGAAACCTTGCTTGTTACCTTGAAGTTTAAAGTAGATATATTCATAGGTAGTAGAGAAATGATAATATCTTGTATTTATTGAGTACTCACCATGTGTTAGACACTGTTGCAGGTATGTAGAGTTTATACAGTTTACTTTTTAAAAATTCTTACGAAGAACCCATGCAGTAGGTAACATTCCCATTTGACAGTTGAAGAAACTGAGAAACAGATATTTCCCAGATTTAATGCCGGTCCTTCATTTTTATTTATTTGTTTTAAAGATTTATTAGAGAGAGAGAGAGAGAGAGAGAAAATGTGTGGGGCATGGGGAACAGAGGCAGAGGAAGAGAGAGAATCTCAAGCAGACTCCCCACTGATGGGGGAGCCTGATGCAGGGCTTGATTCCAAGACTATCAGATTAGCACCTGAACACAAATCAAGAGTCAGAGGCTCAAACTACTGACCCACCCAAGCACCCCTAAAGCCAGTCTTTAAAAATGGGCACTACAATTTTGCTGACAGTCTTCCAATATAAAGTTACTATGTGTGTCTAAACACAGAATGCATCAGCAGTCAAAATGATCATATATATATATATATATATATATATATAAAATCATTTATATTTATATATATATATATATATGAAGCATCTTTGCAGAATTTTGTAGAAAGTGCCTTCTGATTTACAAATTAGAAGAGGTGAGCTTTTCTGCACTGTTGGGGCACAGACCACACAGGTGTTTTTCTGGGTTCCCATAATAACAGGAAACTCTCACAGTGTCAGAGCCCTTGATGTCCTGCAAAGAAAGAAGCAGATGCCCTCAAATTCCTTGTAGCAGGAACTCACTTGGTTGGCTCCAACCTGGACTTCCAACTGAAGCCATCACCTAGAAAAGGAAAAGTGATGTCATTACCTCGTAAATCTCACGAGGACCTGGGAGAGGCTTCTGCTGGCAGCTCTTGCCATTGTTGTCACTGAAAAGCCAGCTGCACTCAGTATCATGCCCTCAGGAACAGTGGCCAGCGAGCAGTGGTGAAGTTTGCTGCTGCCACCAGAACCACTCCTATTGCTGGCCGCTTGGTCCCAGAACCTTCTCTAGGCAGACGGAGGCAACCTTCTGAGAGCCCAGCTTCCCCGGTTACTGATCCTGGGGAGACCGCCAGCCTCTCACAGAGGCGTCGTACTTTAACCGGACCCTGGGTCTGTTCCACATGGCCACTGCCACCTCCCGCAAGAAGGGAGCGCTCAGTGGGTCCACTGCGGGGGGAGGGGCGCCAGTTGGTGGCACCATCTCCCTCTGCTGCCGCAGAATGTCACCCCTGGGCTCTACTTTGCAGAGATCTTGAAGAGACTGAAAAGGAAGAGCAGGCCACTGCTGAAGAGGCTGTGAGCAAGGAGGAACTTTGGGTGAACTGGCTGCTCCATCTCAGACTTGCCGCTATTCAGCGGGAGCCCGCAGCCTGCCGCAGCCTGGCGCAAGTTACAGGTGCCCTCTGCGCTTGCTCAGAGGTTCCCGCCTGGAGCCCGAGCGCGAGGACCCCCACCCAAGGCTGTAGCCCCCTCTGCTGCGGCCACCCAGTCGGTAGGAACCCCGACCAAGAGGTTGCAGGCGCTCCTGCACACTCAAGAACAGAAAATGGAAATAATGCCAATAAGGTTGGCAGAAAATAAGGTTTCTAAAAAGAAGAGGTTAAATCAACTGAAGCTTCAGTTTCCTTTCTTTGACAAGTTATTTTCCTGAACTCCATCCGAATGTAATGTCTTTAGCTAGTAGACAGGTTTAGGTAATCACAACCTCACCCCTATGAGCATTTACCAGAATAGTCAGAGGTAAGTCAGTCATTGCTCTGAAAGCACTGATTTTACCTTCCCTGAGCCTTCATTTACAATTCTAGATAATTTACTTAATAAACACTGGATTTTTCTTTAATGAGATAGTCGACATCTGAATTCTGCTCTCAAAGACGAAGCACGTGAAAGATCTCTATAAAATGCAAGCACTCCACCATTACTACTTTATGAGCCAAACACCATAGTCCTTGAGGTTATATTCTTGGGTTTCAAGTCACAGATGATTTCCTAATTATGCCAAGATATTTCAAGCCATCACACACAGGCTAGCTTACCAATAATATTGCAATGTAAAAAATGAGGACTATTCTTAAGTGTGGGTGAATTTTGTCATGAAAACTTATTTGCCCTTTTTCTCACTATCTCACTTCTGTCATGTATTGATATTTAAGAACTCATAGTATACTGATTACACACTTAATACCTTAAAATACTTAATTATTGCATTAAATGTTTCATAAAATTAAATTGAACAATAAGCTATGCAGAACAGCTAGCTATTTAAATTCTTGACCAATATAATATTCAGCCTCAGGCAGCATCAAAGTTACTTCTGTTAAAGTAGAGAATTCAAAGCATTTTTCTTTTCTGGTTTATAACTAACATCTACAAGTTGTATTAATAGGACTAAAATAAAGCAAAGCACATTGGATAGAAAAGAATAGAATTCGGGCGCCTGGGTGTCTCAGTGGGTTAAGCCGCTGCCTTCGGCTCAGGTCATGATCTCAGGATCCTGGGATCGAGTCCCGCATCGGACTCTCTGCTCAGCAGGGAGCCTGCTTCCTCCTCTCTCTCTCTCTGCCTGCTTGTGATCTCTCTCTGTCAAATAAATAAATAAAATCTTAAAAAAAAAAAGAAAAGAATAGAATTCAAGGAATAACACTCAACTTTTTTTTTCCTAATTAATCTGTTGAGAAGAATTTGAGATGTTGCATTCACAAAATTAAACTAAACTAAAAAAAATTCTGACAGGAGACAGAGAAATAAGATAACAAGAAAGTATTCTAAGAAATTAAAATATGCTTGCCAAAACAAAACATTCTATATGAGCTCTGGGGAGAAGTTGAGAAACTAATCCTAAATATAGCATAAAAATTTATCTAATTTATCTCTTATTTCTCACATGTTCTCTTTTGTTTTAATTCTATGTTCAGACAAATTATCTTTATTATAGTAAGTAGTTCCCTCATTCTTATTACTTCATATATTTTATTAGCATGTTGACAAAAATTTATAGAATGATTTTTCAGTATCTGTTGATGCCAAGATAAAGTACAACATAGACTGGATCCAGACTACTTGAGTTTGAATCCCTGTTCTTTCATTTAAGGAATTATATGATCTTTTGCAAGTTACTATTATGTATCTGTTTCCTCGTGTATAAAGGAACATAATAATATCATCTTTCTCACACAGTTGATGTAAGAATTAAATGAGCTAATATACATAAAGCCTTAAAACAGTATTAGGCATATAGTAACTGCTCTATTAAATTGTTAACATTTATCATTATTGATGCTACGGCATGAATTTTCTCCTTTAGATTGCACTGTAATCATTTATTTCAGTAGGTTTACTGATCATGAACTATTTTCCAAATAATTTGTTATAGAACATTGTTGTTTTATGCATTGCTAGTGTTCATTTTTTTTTAGAAACTTTACATCCTTATTCATGACTGCAATGTTTGAAATATTTGTGGCACTAACTTTATTGTTTTTCATAGTAAGGTTATACTAGCACCATGTAATTGACAGGCAAATAGTTTTAAACTTACGAGTCCACACCCAACAAATAGCAAAGATAAATGAAAACATATTCAGAGGCACCAAATTCAGAAAGCATACCACTCAAATACTCTTCTAAAATAATTACATGAAAAATAAATAAAAAATAAATAAATAAAAATAATAAATAAAAAATAAAAATAATAATAATTACATGAGTATACCTGAAAAACAAAAAAGTAGTTAGTGACCAAATCAGAGACATTTACATAACTAGCCATGGAGATTAAAAACAAAATCCCTGACTTACTTCTGTGAAGAAGGGTTAGGAAGAAATAAATTCAGATTAGAACAGGAAACCAAGGGGATTCCAAAAACGTGACTTCAAGGAAAAAAATGGATTTTAAAAGAATCTCAACAAACTGAAAGATTATTTTGTGGGTTAAATGACAGCACAGTATTTCTTAACTGATAAGAAAAAAAAAACAGAAAATACGTGAAGTCTTAACAGTATAGCAGACTAGTTATTCTTAAAATTTCTAGGCCAAAAAGCATTTCAAATATTAGAGAAATTATTATATTAAATTCACTTTTGAATGCACAGATGGGCTTCTAAAAAGTGAAGGTGCCAAATGAAGATGCAATAACAGAGACTCAAAATACATGAAAGCAAAAATAATACAACTCTAAGGAGAAGTAGACACACTCATAATTATAGTAATATTGTCAGATATATTATCTCGTCACTTTAAAAATTGGTAAAATAAGTAGAGAGAACCCCAGTAAGTATATAAGGGATCTGGACAGCACTATCAGTAGACTTGAACTAATGGACATTCATAGTACACTCCACTCAACAACAGCAAAATATACATTACTTTAAAGTGCACACCTTGAATATTTACCACAAGAAATCACATCCTAGGTGAAAAGAATGTCTCAATAAATTTAAAAGGAGTCAAATAATACAAAATATATTTTCTGACCCCAGTGGAATTAAATTAGAAATCAGTAACAGAAATATCTCTGGAAAATTCCCAATACTTGAAAACTAAATAATACACTTTTGAGTAATTCGTGAGCTAAACAAGAAATTAGAAACCATTCTGAACTGAAAAAAGGATGAAATACAAACATATCAAAATCCATGAGATACAGTTGAAGCAGTAACTAGGGAGAAATTTATAGCACTATATAGCTATATTAGAAATGAAAAAAAGATCTCATATCAAAGACCTTAGGATATACTCTAAGAATCTTTTTTTTTAAGATTTTATTTATTTATTTAAGAATGTGTGTGTGTGTGTGAGAGAGAGAGAATGGGGGAAGGAGCAGAGGAAGAAGGACAAGCAGACTCATCCCATGACCCAGAGATCATGACTTGAGCCATCATCAAGAGTGAGATGCTTAACAAGCTGAGCCACCCAGTGCCCCTACACTAAGAATCTCAAAAGGTTAGGCAAAATAGGTAAAAACAAATAAATATCAGAGCAGAAATCAATGAAATAAAACTCAAAAAACAATAACCAATAAAATAAAAAATTAGCTCTTTGAAAAGATCAGTAAAATTGATATGCCTTATTTTATTAATAGATAGAAAAAGATGTCAAGAACTGTGAAGTTTCTGAGACTTTACCATTCATACAATCTATCTGATCGGCCTACCAGCCTAACCTTGGGTCAGGAACAACAACAAAAAAAACATTGTATTTACTCTTCACACCAAAAGCAGTAGCCACAGTATTGGCATTTTGGTACAGGTTCTCTGAGCTCTGATTCTCACAAGGTGACATGAAGACAGCCAGCTGATACCTGCACACAGTGTCGTGCATTGTCAGAGAACTTTGAACTTAGAGAGTTTGGATCTCTTACAATGGGCAGTAAGCCTGTCATACCATTTCCCTGGAAGGAAACATTATTATATTTTTTAAACTGGACAGTAAACTTACCTGTCATTTACTCCAGAGAGAGTACTAAAATTTCCAAAAGAAGATTTAGAAATAACTTGTGATACATATAATACAACCAACAAAAGTTTCATACCGAAAATACATAGTTTCTGAAAATCCATAAAGATAAACACAAAAAAATTAGTATAAAAATAGCAGCAAGAAAATCACTGAAGCAGAAACATAAATGGACAGAAAGTATAATAAAAGGTGTTAGAAATGACCATATTCACTGAAATAGAGGTGGCTGCTTAGACATAACTTTGCACACTCAATAATTTGGGGGGAAAATATTTGACAACACCAGACACTAGAAAGGATGTGGAGCAGTAGGAACTTCATTTTCTGTTGGCGTTAAGTATTGGCAAAATCATTTTGGAAAGCAATTTGCTAGTATCTAGAAAAGATGAAGATGTATGTACTCTAAAATACTTTCCTACCTGTATAAAGGAGACATTTTAGCCCATTCAGGGTACTAGAACAAAATAGCAGAGATTGGGTAGCTTAGAAACAACAGAAATTAATTTCATTATTCTGGAAACTGGGAAGCCCAAGATCAAGGTGCTTGAACATTGGGTGTCTGCTGAGAACGGCTTCCTGGTTTGTTGACAACCATCTATTTACTTAGCTGTGTCCTCTGCAGCAGAAAGGGCGTGGGAACTCTATAGAGCCTCTTTTATAAAAGCATTAATCCCATTCAGGAGGGCTCAACTATCATGACTAAATACACCCTTAAATCTACACTTCCTAGTACCATTACATGGGGGATTAGGTTTCAACAAACGAAGTTTTGGGAACTCAACATCAGTCCATTGCAGGAGATATACACAAGAATGTTTATAGTACCAGAAAAAATATTTTTTTAACCAGTTAAGTTCCCATTAACTGAAAAAATGTATAAATGTTAGCATAGTCACAAAATGGAATATAATATGGTTGTGAAAATGTAATCTTGGAGTAAAAAACTATATACACAGGTAAAAATCTTATGAAAATAATGTTGAGAATAAAAACCAAATCCAGTAAGAATTTAGACAGTGTATATATTTTTTGTTAATTATGAAAAACCATATGTAGTTAGTAAATGTTTAAAGAAATGCATAGAAATAATTAACACTAAACTCTAGATAATGGTAATCTCTAGAAAGAGAGAGGAGGATGCTTTGAAGTGAAATCCATAAGCTTCTTCAGCTGTTTTGCTTCTTTTTTTTTTTTTTAAAGATTTTTTATTTATTTATTTGAGACTGAGAGCTCAAGTGGGGGCAGGGAGGGGCAGAGGAAGAGGGAAATGCAAACTCTCCACTGAGCAGGGGACCCAATTCGGGGGCCCAATCCCAGAACCCTGAGATCATGACCTGAGCTGAAGGCAGATGCTTAACTGACCTGACCTGAGCTGAAGGCAGATGCTTAACTGACTGAGCCACCCAGGGACCCCAAAAGTGTTTTATTTCTTTAAAAGGGTGTAAATAAAAAGGTAATACCGTTATACCTTTTAATATTTATGAAATATTTAATTTAAAAATTGTTTTAAATCTCTAGAGGGGAAAAATACGAACATAAAAACCATGGTTAGATTGTAAACCAAACTAAAATATGGAATGGTTTAAAGTAATGGATGACGTGTAAGAAAAATAAACTCCAGATGTTCCTGATAACTGGAACATTTTTCTTTGCGTAGACTGTTAGGAAAATATAGAATTAAATTTCCTAGGTATCTACCCAAGAGAAATAAAAAATCACAAGTCCACACAAAGATCTGCACACAAATGGCCATAGCAGAATTATTTATAATAGCCAAGAAGTAGAAAAAATTCAAATGCCTATCAACCAATGAATGACTAACAAGATGTAAATCAAAACAATGGAACCCTATCAAGGAATGAAATACTGGCAAATGCTACAACATATATGAATCTTAAAACTGTTTTTCTAAGTGGAAGAAAGCAGAAGAAGCAATTTTGTAGAGTCAGAAAGTAGATTAGTGGCTACCCCGGGGCTGCAGACGGGTAGGAAAGGGAATTAACTATAAATGGACATGAGGTATTTTATTGGAGTGATGAAATGTTCTACAGCTGGATTATGGTGAAGATTGTACCACTTGTTAAATTAGCTAAAAATCTTGGAATTGTATGCTTAAAAGGGATGAATTGTATGGTGTATAAATTATACCTCAATAAAGGTGTTTAAAAAGCAAAGAAAAAAATAATTGGATTTCTTTCTCAAGCAGGTCCCCAAATATGCAGTATGCTCTATGTCAATAGTATTTACATAATTATATTATCAAGTGCTGTGTATCAGTTTTCAGTTTTTAGAATTCAACCACTAGACAAAATATTAGTTATTTTATTACAGTTACAAAAAAAATACAAACATTCTGAACTTTAATAAAAATGATTGTATAGCTGCCACTTATTGAGAGAAAAACAGGAGGATGAAAGGTAGAAGGAAGTTTTATAATCACTGATATTCTCCATTTATATTGTGGGTAATTTAGTGATACTGTTTGAAGTTGATTGATCAAGATATAAAAGTTTAAGTATAAATTTCTTACAAGAGTGTAATTTGTTACAATTGTTACCAAAAGAACCCCAAAATAATAATTTAACTTAACAAAATTAGGAACAGGGAACAATTTCCTCATCTTTCAGAATGTGGAGACATTGATCAAGTTATGTTTGATGTGGATAAATTAAGATATTGAGGTTAGAGCAGATATGAAATTGATCACCAGAGGAAATAAAAATGAAAATAATTGAAAATGGTTACTAGTAAAGAGTAGGACTTCCAGTAGTTGTAGGAAATTCAGCAGGAGATTTGATATTAATGTGTACCTTTCTCTCCTGTTTGGTTTTTTATTTTACTGTTTATATATTACATAATAAAAACTAAGGGAGATATTTAAATACGTCTTTAATATCTTCTTACTAGCCACAAACTCCACATAAGCTTAAAAATTAACTTAACTCTTTCAAACCAGCTTTTCCTCCAAATTTCCATGTTTATGTAAACTGGCACTTTTATTTTTATTTTGCTTTGTGTATTTTCCTTTATTATTTCAATTTTTTTACAATAATTGTATTTTTAAAATTCAAGATATTTTTTAAGTTCTTAGCTCCTACTTGTCCTTCATGTTCCACTCTGAGTCTCCAAGTACTTTCAGGTCGGCTCCTAATAATAACTCAGGATCAACCCCTTCTTGTCCTTGTATCTACCACAGCCTGATCTGAGTTACCGTTCCCCACCAGCTGTTAGCATCCTCCTAGGGGATTCATCTTAACTGCTGCTGTGATCACACAGTGCCCTGCCCATGAACTTTCTCAGGTTGTCCACTGCTTGCCAAGTAAACATAAAACTCCTTCTTTTTAGGCTTTTTAAAAAGATTTTTAAAATGGGGTGCCTGGGTGGCTCAGTTGTTAAGCATCTGCTTTTGGCTCAGGTCATGATCCCAGGGTCCTGGGATAGAGCCCAACATTGGGCTCTCTGCTCAGTGGGGAGTCTGCTTCTCCCTCTCCCTCTCACCCTGCTTGTGTTCCCTCTCCATCTCTCTCTCTGTCAAATCAATAAAATCTTGAAAATTTTTAAGAAAAATTTTAAATGATTTAAAAATAAATACTTTTATTTATATAATTGAGACAATCTGCATATACATTTTATAGTTTGGGTTCCTTAATATAATCTGAGGAGCAGCATTTGGCCCATTTCCTGAATATTAAAATACATATAGTTATCAGAAAGAATTTGAAATAATACTGAAAAATGCACAGTAAAAAGTGGAAGTTTCCCATAACCCCTGAGAGAAAACAACCACTAAAGATTAGATTATCATATAGAGGTTTACAAAATTGCATACTCCTTTATCCTTTTAAAATTTTACTATGAACATTTTCCCATTCCCTTAACTTTTTTCAAAACTGTTCATCAAACTACTCATAGTATACTATCATGTGATTTTACCATCATTTATCCATCTGTAATTTTTTCCAATTTTCCTTTATGATGAATAATCCTCTAATAAATATATTTTTGCAGAGTAATGATTGTCTGCATCTCCAGTTCTTATGAATAAATTTGTATAGGAGAACTATTGTGTCAAGGATTATAAATCTAGTATAATTTCCTTAACATTTACTCCAGTGTATGCCCTTTCTTCAATACATAAGTGTTCCAGTCTCAGGGGACACTAACTAATAATGTATATTATAGGTTTCTCTTTAAAATTATTTACCAAAATGATAAGCAAAAAAAGTGAATTTAAGTTTATTGTTGAGATTTCTTGTATTAATTTTTGGAGGGGTCTTTGTAACACTTAATAAATAACTTGCTCCACCTTTTGTTTGTTTTTCTCTAATAGGGTTTACAGTTTTTGTTATTGATTTGTAAATGTTCTTTAGATATTTATATTAATCTTTGTCTTATCATAAATGATACAAATGTTTAATTACCATTTTTGGTGTCATTTAGGCTTAACTATTTTTTTAAGATTAAAAAAAAAATTTTTTTAAGTACTCCCTAGACCTATCATGGGACTCAAACTCACAGCCCCAAGATCAAGAGTTGGATGCTCCATCAACTGAGCCACCCAGCAGCCCCAGACCTAATTTTCCATCAGTCCATCTGATGGAAAAGCATCAGTCCATCAGATCAGTCCATCTCTTCGTGGTTCTGCTATTGCTCTTTTGCCTTTGAAGTTTTTTCCCTATGTCAAGACATATCCAATACTTACTGACTTTGAGTTTATTCTAACTGATACAGTTTCATTTTGTTTATTTAGTGCTCTAACTTCATGGAATTTACTTATTTATGTGAAAAGTACATGTTCAGCTATTCTTTCCAAAGATTTCACTCACAACTTAGAACCATTTATTGAAATTTTTCTTCTGCCCTCATTGATTTGTATTGTGGCTTTTCTCAAACAATATATTTTTATATATACTAGTGTTTGTCCCTGAACCATCTGTGCCATCTTATTGCTCCATCTGTCTATTATGTAAGTCCCACGGTTTTACTAATAATATTTTGATGCATTTTAAATTACATTTAATAGATATTATTTTCAAGTGATTTTTTTCAGGCATCTGTTGTCTGTCAATCTCACATCAATATTTCAATCATTGCAACCATTTTATAGATAAGGAAATAGAACTCAAAGAGTTTAAGCCTACCAGCTAGTACATGACAGCATCAGGATTTAAACCTAGATTTGTGTAATTCCAAAGCCTCTACTCTTAAACAATTATTCTCTCCCTCTCCCTTCTCCTCCCCTCCTCTTCATTGACTAAAGGAAAACTATTCAGTCTTCTTTTTAAAAGCAATCCAGTTTAAAAACAAGTTGAAGAGTCAAGAAAGAACATGATATCTTTCGATAGACAAGGGAGACAGACATTGGTCAGAATTTCCATGTCAGATCTTTTCCATCTGGGAAATAAGATCACGGATTCTGATTAGTTCATCATTTACTTCAGTCTTCTGCTCAGTGGTCTTCTCCAGCAACTGGATGTACATCTGTTCGTTCCTCAAGCTCTTGTGGATGGCCATAGCCTCTGGCTGGGCCTTGCTCCTGACCTAGGTGATCTCCTCATTTGGCGGCTTGAGTTTGTCTTCCGCGTGGGCCTTCAGCACTTGGTTCTCCGGCCTTGCTTTTCAATAATTGTGTTATCCTCAACATACTTCAGCCGTTCTTCATTCATGTGGTAGCCTTCAATGATTTTCTGTTTCTCAAACCGCTTGAAGAGGTCAGAGAAACATTTTTCCATGTAGTTAAGATCTGCAACAAGTTGGCCTTTTTCTTTCAGAACCTTCTAGATTCGGGCTTCGACAAGTTCTGCTTCTGAGCCTCCACCATCGCCTAGTACACCATCCCCTCAAACCCACCCATGATCTTCCCCATCTCCAGGTGCTTTGCGTAGAGCTCCTCGCCGCTGTCCTTCACCAACAGCGTCTCCTTTTGTATCCTCCCGCTGCTGTGTCCAGGTCCTTCTGGTTGCGCTGCAGCCCGTCATGATGGGCACCACGGGCACCACAGACCTCCTGGCTTGAGGACACAGGGAGTAACCTGGCACTGGAACACCCTGAGCTCCAAAGGAATCAAGCTTTTGGCCGCGGGTGGGCTCCCGAAGGAAGTGATGTCTGCGTTGTGTGCACTGCCGGGGTCAGCCGCCGGGGGCACTTCTACCTCTTAGCAGCAGGTAGAACTTAAGGTATAAGGACAAATTCCCCAAGGCCATCTCCGCAAATTCCAAACTCCGTAAAGTTCCAAACTGCTTCAGATAATCAACCTCTTCTCTGGTACTTAAGCAGTAGCAGTGTCTGTGCTCTTCACTGCGGTCCAAGGTCGACTCTGGTCCCCGCCTCAGAGAAGAAGGCACTGGGTCAGCAGGCGAGGCCATGGACTCGGTCGGACTGCTGGTGGGAACCCATGCGGCAGAAGAGATCGCGGTGCAGTCCCCGGCCGGCACCACAGGTGTGTCAGTCAGAGTCTGAAAGCAGGCGCGGCCTCCGCCCAAGCGGGCCCGCCCAGTTCCAAGGGCGTTCTGGGGGCCGAACTTCTCCACCACCTACAAATGGGTGAAACTTTGGGTCTCTCAGGTTGTATGACCTCCGGGGAGAGGAAAAAGGACCCTCGTGCACCTCCTCGGGGGCATTTTCCTGCCTCGCCTCTGGTCTCTGCAAAGAAGGTTGGAGGCCAGGTCTCTCTCCCAGCTTCCTTAGTAGTGGTAGCCTTTTGCAGTTGGCATTGTCAGAGAAATTAAATTCTACCCCTATTTGGCCATTGGCCTCAACTTCTGAGGACTTGGAGACGTGGCCTTTGCAACCTTCAAGGGCTGGCTGTCCCGGGCAGTGTTCCCAGAACCATAAAAGGGTGACTGGGGAAGGGAGCCGGTGACACCCAGGTGCACAGGGCCAGCCAGAAGTCTGGGAGGGACCCTTTCCTAACTGTGGCCTCTGAGGCTCCTCCCTGTCTTGGGAGGCCATCCCTGAAGTGTCTTCCAGGATTTCAGAGTTGAATGTAACATCTTTATTTAAGGAATATCTAAGGAATACCAACCAGACACTCGTCCCAGAGATGCCCTTTGGTTATCAAATCTTCCCACGGTCTCAAGAGAGCTTGAGGAACCAAGGCCAACCAAGGAAGCCTAGCCAGTCTCACTGGAGCAGTCTCTTCAAAGGTTGATTTCAGATCCCCTGGAGAGGGGGTTGGTATCAGTCACTGCTTGTTTCTGGAGAATTCCATGGGTCATTTGGAGTCCAGTACCTTGGTGTCCAGTACCTTGGTGTCCAGTACCTTGGTACTTGTCTTCCTGGATCCAGATCTGGGGACAGTTTTCTAAGCCAAGGGTGTTACCCAGAGCAAAACAGCCTCAAGTTTGCTGTTCTTGCTAGGTCTTAAAATCCTGTCCTTCCACGGATTCCCACAGAAGTGACGGAAAAATCTGCCTTCACAGTTTTGGCTTTGTCCTTGGGTGACACACTTTTTTTTCTGTGACAGACGAAGAACAGATGATCCTCCGGTGAGTTCTAGTGGTGAAAACAGAAGTCATGGTTTTCTGTACTTTTGTCACCAGTAACAACTTTGCTACTTAAAATTTGCAGACCCATTCTGTGGGGGTGCCTAGATGTTGCAGCAGCTGGTTTGGACTATGCTCCTTAAATTCTTTACTGCATTGTCGTTCAATTTAGTCCCTCCTTCATATCTTGTCACCAGTCCTATGTATTTTGTATTTTTTGGTATTTTGCTTCCATATTTTACCATCGGGTCTTCTAATCATAGCTGTTTATAGGAAAACTATTGGTATTTTTATAATATGTTTTATCTAGATGACTTTTTAAATTTTACATTCTACTTTTTTAGTTAGTTATCTTGGAGTTGTAGTAAAGTATTCCTGTTAGCTATAAAAAATTGTGGTTTTTTTCTCTTTTGTAGCATCTTTTTAAAGGCTTGTATATCAGCTGGTGATATGTAATTAATTTCTCAACAGTTCTTTGTGAGCATTTAGGTTGTTTTCAATTCACATGAAAAAAATCACCCATTTTGTCTGTTGGTGCAATGACCCCTCCTTGAGGCCTATTATTAGGAGGACAACTTTAAGACTCATTCCCATGTTTGTGTCACAATCCATGACACTTAGTGTTATGGAGAATGAATTTCAAATGAATATTTCTTGGCTTCAGTAAATATCCAAGCAGTAGTTTCCTTCTGTGTGTCCAAAATCCCCCTTTAAAAAATCAGAACTCTGGGCCCATTGAAAATGGTGAAGTAAGCTGTCAAAAACAGGCAGCGATGTTCCCTCTACCATATAGCTCATTTTCATTAATATTATTAAGAGCTAAATGACTGCATTTGTGTAGCTGTGACTAGAAGATTGATATGTTATCTGCAGAGTCATAATCTGTACATGAGAACAGATTACAACCTAAACTTGCTACTCCTCATCAGGTACAATTTGTACCACTGAGAACTTAGTAAATATAATATCATAAAAAGAGTCATAGTTTTCCCAGAATATTATAACGGAAGCATTATTTTCTTTTTCTATTAGACACACATTGTGAAAACTAACTCACTTTTAAGATAAGTTTAGTCTGTTCTATTACCCTATTACATTTCTGGGACCATTTATAGAATATTATAAAATTTTCTTCGATCTCTAAAATGCTGGCTTTCATTATACTTCCATTGCTTTATATATGATTGATTCAGGAAATGTTTATTCATTTAAAAATAGAAAATGTTGAGTGTTTACTCTATGCTAATCTTTGATTTGGATAGTAGAGAAGATTGACCAGCAGCAAAGAAGACAAACAAGCATCCTACCTTTATAGGGCATATATTCTAGTGAGGGTGATAGGCAATAATCAGAGTAGAAACTGCTCTGGAGAAAGAATCAAGCAATGTGAAAAATGTTATTTTCCTAACATTGGAGAATATTTATATTATTGATATATGTACCATCCTACATGTTCTTATAATGTTATATCAGTATTTCTCCTTCAAGAGGCAATGCCTGTATCTCCCCTTCTCCCTTGAAGCTGTGTAAACTTTTGCAACTGCCTCAGTCCCAGTAGAATGAAGCAGAAGTAACATTACCTGACTTTCCAAGGCTAGATCATAAATAGTGAGATGGCTTCTGCCTGACTCTGTCTCTCTTAAGACATTTGCCTTTGGATCCTTGAGCCACCCTATAAAGAAAGAAAATGGTGATTGAGGAGTCCTAGCTTTTCTAGTCCCCAACTGTTTTAGTCTTTGCAGGCCAGGTGCCAGATATGTGAATGAAGGCTGAGAGATGACCCCTGTCCCAGCCCACTGTCTGACTGCAACTTCATAAAAGACTCCAAGCCAGAAATGCCCAGCTGAACCACTCTCAAATTCCTGACCCATAGAAATGATGAGAGATAATGAATGTCTTTTGTTTTAGGAAATATGTTTTGATATAATTTTTAATGCAGCCATAGCAACTAGAAGAACACAGGTTAAAGGAAAAGAAAAGGACAGGAGGAGATCAGATTTGACATCGATATTCCGAGAAGGCTTCTCTAAAATTGTAACATTTGCACAGAGAATGAAAATGAATTTTTAAAAAATGGAGAAGCGATGCACATATCTATAGAAAGAGAGTTCCAAGCACTGGAAACAGCAAATAAAAGCATCCGGAGGTTGGAGCTGCTTAGCATACTGGCCAATAACCAAGGAGGTGTGTTACTGGTGGGAAGCAAACCAGAGGATTGCTATAGATTATTATAGATGGCAGGAGTCTTATCTGTGTAGATACTCGGAAACCCCCCGACAAGTTTGGGGATTTTATTCTGTGTGTAACGAGAAGCTCTTGGAGGATTTTGAACAAGAATAATGGGCTCTGATTTATATATTAAACGTGCCTCTGGAATACTGTTCCCCTGACATACTCTGTCACTGATTATGTTCCAGCCACAATATGCTTTTATCTATTCCTTAAACATACTTAGGACCTTTGAGATTCCTATTCCGTCCTCCAGCACCTTCTCTTCATATCTTCAATGTGTGCTGCCACCAGGATCCTTGGTCTGTCCATCCAACCCAAAACACCAGTCTAATTGCTTTTATTTTTTAGCTTTTTAAAAATATTTATTTATGTATTTTAGAGAGAGAGCACATGAGCCATTGCGGGGCAGAGGGAGAGAGAATCTCAAGCAGACTCCCCACTGAGTGCAGAGAGTGACCTATGTGGATCACA
Organism: Neogale vison; assembly: GCF_020171115.1. Lineage (NCBI taxonomy): Eukaryota > Metazoa > Chordata > Mammalia > Carnivora > Mustelidae > Neogale > Neogale vison. Next base: position 78,135,986 of record NC_058093.1, read on the forward strand.
TAACCTTGAGATCATGATCTGAACTGAAATCAAGTCGGACATTCAATAAACTGAATCACCCAGACACCCCAAAGTGTTTTGCTTTTAATTCAAAATTACTCTAATAATGATCCAAATAAGAGATAAATTTCAAAAAGTGTAAATAGAAATTTTATAATCTAAATATCCTCCAAGAGTATTTTAGGCCTAATAGTCCTCTGCTCTGCTCTTCAAAGTTTGTTAAAGCTGGATGAATCAAGTTTATTTGGGATTGAATTTTATAAAACTACTTTTAACTGGTAAAAAGTAATTCAGTAAAATCAAACATCAACATTATATAAGCTAAGATTTAAGCCTACAATAATTATGAGTCATGGCTAGACCCAACATTCATATCTCCAGTCATCTCTACTCTAATCCTATACTTAAGGTAATGTTGAAATCAATCTGCAGTATTAGAAATGGCCAGAGTATCCTCACCCTTTTTATAGGATCTCATTGGCAAGATCACTGAACAGAGGTAGTCCCACAAAAGCAGTCTATTTTACTCATGGTGAATTACTGAGTTATCTGGATCAAACTTAGAATGTATAAAATACATCCCATAACAGAACACAAGCAGCAGAAGCTCCAGAACCATCACAGTTATTTGGGAGTTTTCAAGATTTTTCTCTCTCCTCCTGCAAACTGTTAGGCTAAACAGCAGGCTTGCATTGGTTTTATTTTGAGTACCCAGAACAGTGAGTTTAGGGGGGCACTCCAAGAGTTTCATGACAAAGTTCTGAGAGATTCTACCCCAAAAGAAGCATTTTTAGCATAATTCTGCTAGCTTTCAAAGCAATAAAATATAAACAATTTTTCCACTTAACATAAGGCTATCTATGAGAATATTTAGCTAGGAAAAACAAAAACATTATGTTACTCCATTATCGAACACATTATAGACACATTATTGAATACACTGACCTAAAGTGTCAAGTTTATCATAGTGTAACATGAATAGCCTAACTATAGTTTCAATACAATGGACATTTAGTGACAATAAGATGCATTTTTAATAAACACATGTGAAAACATCTGTCAAATGATCTCTTGGTTTCATCATCAATTTTATGTAGATGTGGAGTGGAAGTTCCCTTGACTATGTTCAATAAGTCATGTCCTTTCCTCCAAATATGTCACCCCACATTCTAGATGATCCTTAAAGTTATGTTGAGAAGAAAGCTTTTATTGTGGCATTACTTTAGAGTATTAACATGCAAATAACTCTTGGAGAAGTAAGACCTTGACCTAAAGTTCCACAAAGACATAAATCACTGACATCAAATCATTTCTTAAAAAGTCAAAGAGAAGAGAGCATGAGGGCTTTGGTACATGAAGGAGATGAAGGATTCAGAAAAGGAAGTTTATTTTACAAAGGACTAGTTTCTCTTACTTCAAAACCTTGCCAAATTATCAAATTGGCCACACTAATGCATAATTTTTTTTCTCTATATTTTTAAAATTTAATAGGTATATTTTTAAAATCAAAAAGATCATATTCTTCATATTCAAAAATAATGGAATGTCATTTTGCAGTTTTACATATTTTTACATGTGCACAGATTTTGTCCAAGTATAGGATTCTTTACCATTTAATAATTTCAATACATACAATGAATATGCATATATATCTCAATTCACTTCAACAAAAAATACATGACTACATACTTGGAATATTATATTAATATATACGCATAAGACCTCTTTCCTCCCATAAGCTTTGTAAAATACTGAATATTCGTTACCTAATTATATATCTATGCTTAGTCCATGTAAGAAAATTCAGTTGTTTTCCTGATTACCATTACCCAAAACCCCTGATAAAATTACAGCAATCATCTAATTGATAAAAAGAAAAAGGAAGGAGAACAGAAAGAAGGCCAAATGACTATGATAGTAGAAGTCACAGAAATAAGATATATTTATATCTACGAGGATAAATACAGTTCAAAATATATATACCAGTCTCTAATCTAGACCTTCTGAAATCATTGCTAACCTCCCATGATTTCAATGGACAAACTGGTTTTATAAAGACGACACGAAATTGGCAGAGCACGGAGGTACAGTAGAAGGAGTCCTAGGTTTGTATTCACAGTAACTGGTTCAGCTTCTGGCTCTCCTCCTTGCTAGTGATTTAAACATGAGCTTTCTCTATTTCAGTGTCTTCATCTGAAGATAAGAAGACAAAAGAGGTAAAGATAAGCCTGGATCTATGCCCAGCCTCACCATTTAACAACTCAGTCACCTTGGGGAAGCTACTTAATATTTCTAGATTCCTCAGCCATAAAGTATTACTAATCATAGAACTTACTTCACTGGGTTGTCATGAAGTTCCAGAGAGATAATGCATGAAACTTAGTCACGAGGGTCCTTGGTTGAAAGACACATTTGATAAATGGGGGTGGTCATTACACTGTTGAAAAAGTATAAGAAAAGCGGCCCTCCCAACCTACACTGTTCCTGTGAATGTTTATGAAAAACTATTAACACATATAAATTCTTTTTAAAACTGTTCCAGGCTCACCGTTAGATCTACATTTGTACCTATTTAATTAATTTAGCTGATAATGGAGTATTAATGCAATGAACACAGAAGAAAATTGCAGTGTTTTTTTTTTTTACTTCATCATGAATATTGATAGGCAGATCTGCTTCTGATTTAATTATCTGCATATGTTAGAAAAGGAAATATTAATTGAGTTTTAGAATCCCACATCACAATTGGAAATGAATCTTTATGTGACTAGAGCAGGAAATGACTGGCTTAAGGCTATGCCTAGATATTAAAATTCCTTTTCCAACTAATAAATCTATCAATTACAAGACCAGACACCAAAAAAATTAAAATCAATTTGAGAGTTTTATGTTAGGAATTTAGAAACATTTGCTAAAAATAACTTAGTTTAATTTTATGTAATTATAAAATATATTGCTTTTAGTCAATTATTTTTAAATTGAGAGTGCTTTTTATAATTAGTTTATCATTCTCCCTGATATGAGGAAGTAGAGATGCAACTTGGGGGTTTGGGGCATAGGAAAAGAATAAATGAAACAAGATGGGATCAGGAGGGAGACAAACCATAAGAGACTCTTACTGTCACAAAACAAACTGTGGGTGACCGCGGGGGAGCGGGGTAGAGAGAGGGTGGTGGGGTTATGGACATTGGGGAGGGTATGTGATATGGTGCTATGTGATATGTGATATGCTGTGAAGTGTGTAAACCTGGCGATTCACAGACCTGTACCTCTTGGGCTAATAATACATTATATCTTTATAAAAAAGAAAAAAATTCGTTTATCATCTTATAACATCTAAACCACTGTAATTTCAGGAAAAATATATAGTTTAAGTAAAAACCCAACCTTAAATATTTCAAAATATGTTAACATCTATTCTGTGATTTTTTTTTAAAAAAACTATGCTCTATTTAACCAAAAAATAGGTACTTTTTGGTCTTTTATTTGACAGATATATCTTTGTGTGTAACACTAAAGAAAATGCCAAATTTTCTGAACCAAGTAGATTTACCAAGTAAATTTGGGGTTAAGGAAAAAAAAAAAAAGCATTGGAAATGTATGAAAATATCCAACATTCTGTATGAATTAAACTTTTTTGTAAGGTCAATATAAATGTTACGTGTATTATGTAATGTTAGCCATTTACTTTGTCAACCACAATCATATTAGCATGTGTTTCCACATATTTGTTCTTTAATACATGTTTACCGAGGGCCATGCTAGTTAGTTGCTGAATGAAACTAATTTATGTTCCAAATAATAACATTGACACAACTCTGGAGTTAGAAAAGAAGAACTAAAGGTAGTTTATTTATTATATTCCAGTTTTTTCAAATTTTGTAACTTGTTTGCTTATGGTGATGACATCATAATGTGTACATTGTTACTATCTATTAACTAGAATATTTGATTTGTCAGAGTTTTATTCTGTCATTTTGCTCAAACAGAATGAACTAAATTATACATAAATTCTAAATGTCTTGATTAACTATTTTGTTATTTGAATTTTTAGTATTTAAAGTTTTTGTGAATCTTATTTTTATTCTATATAGCATGTTACATCATTCTACTAGGCGATATAATACTAATACCTATTTTGGGAATAGAAACCTCTTGGTTTCATGGCATTATCTTTAGACTTTCCACACCATGGATTTACGTCAATGGATGATAAGTCGTTGGTTCTTGAGGATGTCTAACTAATGTATAAAAGCCAATTGTCAAGATAATAACTTGGATGTTTCTCAATTTTCACATTTGTTTTGAATTCTCTGCCAAAGTCATATATTTATCTTTTAGGAGAAATCATGTTAATGAAAATAAGCATGTGTCTCCGGATCCAGAAGCCAGAACTTACAATGATAAAAGAAATCAGAGGGTGAGTACATTTGAGAGAATTATCACTGATATGCATTGCTTCATATCTCTTTTTCCCTTTGCCCTTCGTAGGAGTCTGTTTTTGTGAGTGTGCTCTGAGTGAGTCTGTTCAAGGCAGCCACTCTCTTTCTCTTAAGATGCAAGAAGCAGTGGGTATTAGGGAGGATAGACATCAGGAGACAGGGTGGCCCCTTTATACTGA